>NC_069114.1:13146610-13446610 GCF_025612915.1 Magallana angulata | reverse complement strand
GTTTTATATTTATAACTGTTTAGTATGCAATTCATAAACCAATGATTTCATATGATTTCCCAAGAATGCAAAATTAAAATACTATGAGCTGAAACGGTGAACTTAACATCAGTGCATATTAATTGATCAACTTAGCATAATCAAGATACATTCAAAATGGAGTTTATGTAGTCTGCCTTGTAAAAAATTATAAAATAGACCACATGTTGTCTAATTTTCAGATGAGTAGACTTAAAATCCAGTTAAATGACAAATAACGGCAGGCAGAAAGAAATATTGTGAAATCATAATTATTGGTGGGGGACGAACATTCGTTGCTTTCGTGGGTAAAATATATACAAGCATTTCTTTAAGTTTTATTAAACAATGCAGAGATTGCTACCCTCAAAGTGACGTCCTTGGAACAATCTGCGATCATTGACCCCACAGATAAAAGTGATTCCGCAGTATTGGCTTATAGCTGTTTGTACAATACATATTTTTGATATAATCATATCATTTAAGCTGAGGGCGCAGAGAATTCCGATGAAATCCGGAAAAACCAGCTGAAGCTAGCATTAACCTGGGACAGAGCCGATATAGCTCAGGAGGAGATTTTTAGGGAAGATGTGTTTTGGCCCAAAGGTAAAAAAGCTCACAGGTTCTTTTTTATCAGAGTATAAAAATTATATCCCAATTAAATTTTGTCATTCTATTTTTTAGAAAGTCTGGAAGAAATTTTGATGGAAGCCATCATTGAAGAGAAAGTGGAGTTTGTTGCTATGATATTACAGCAAACTGTAGTGATGAAGGAGTTTCTTACAAGAAAAAGGTTACAAACACTTTACGAAAAGGTCAGTTAAAGATATATAAATCAGAAAAAACATTTATTTTTTGGTTTAATAAAAAGAATGTGTATGGATTACATATGAGTTTACCCCTGTGAATCAATATACATTTATACCTGATTCACATGTAATCCTTGAAGGAAAACAACATTTAAGGTCCCTCGACACACTAAAATTTTATTTTATTTGATGGGTCGATAAAGAATATTTTTTGGGATTATGATTTTACAAAACAAAGACCAATAACGCTTTCAATTATTTTATATGAAATATAAATATATGAAATATTATGGTTTCTGTTAATTGTTTGAAAAAAAATATGATGATGTGACAATGAAAAAGAAATCTTATATAAATTTGAATTCTTTTTATATCACCCGTAAGTGAATTCTTATTTTTAGTAATTCCAAATACCGTATATCAGGTTTTTCCGCGTCATGTTTTTTCCGCGGATCAGAGCCTAGAACGGTATATGAAATTTACACGAATCAAATTTTCACTATTTCAAAGTCACATTGTAAATATATGTGTAATTTACAATTGTTTAATCCTGTGAGGTAAGAGGGGGAAAGTATCTAAATTGTCGCTCTTTGTAATGAAAATTTGGAAATGAAACCATTTACACGATTTCCTTAATGTGAAATAATTACCGGTAAATATTTTCAGAGACTCAAACAGTCATAAATTAATAGATCATGTATTGTTACATATACCAGTAGCTCAGGTCTAATTAGACATGGGTTTACCCAAGGAAAGCGACCGTTCAATTAGCTTGTCAATGTATTATTTCATAAACAACGAGGCTTATACAAATCTATTATCTGGCGCTTGTCTTCCGATCCTGCAATTTGTACCTGTAACTAAACTAACTGAACATAGCTCATCGCACTTTTACTTACCTGGTTACTTTATCAGAAAGGAGAGAACTCTATTACAAGAACAAACTTTGTCTCAAATTTACGCTGATTTATTTTCTGCGATTCGGAAATCGTCGCTAACAAAGCGGAAATTGGATACACGCGCAAAAAAAAACTGATATACGGTATGACGGGAAAAATGACAGAATATGATAAATTTATATATTTAAGACCGATAATTAAGTATTTGTTTGCCTTATTTCAAGATTTAACTCCAATAAGTACGTCTGGGTTTTTAATTTTTTCCAGTCATTGAGTCGAACGGATGCTGACCACCTGAAGGAATTAATGAAAGATAAGATTCACAGATCAACGTTTTCATACGACGATTTGAAACGCCTAATGGAGTATCTGATGTACAAATACGACCACGATTTCGAAGAAAGCAAAACTGCTGATAATGCAACAGGGAGAAAATACTCCTTAGACTTGAAACAGCAGTTGTTTAAGTATCCATACAAACAGCTGATGATTTGGTCCATCCTCATGTTAAGGTAGATAAATTTTTTTATATATTTATTTTAATTTGTTGTCAAAATCCATTAAAAAACCAGAAGTGTGACGATGAATTACGCTGTCAATAAACTATTTAAATAATTCTGTCATGTCTGATAATAATTTTAAGACAATTACTATGGAAACTATTTTTTAACCATATAGCTCGGGTATACCTAAGACAAAATAACTAGTGGATTGCTTTGAATTATGAGATATGCTTATTAATTGGTTGCCTTCGATCATTCTATCTGACCTGACCATGATGAGTTTTTTTATAGTAGATAAGATTTCAAAAGGCAATCAACTTATTATTTCATAATGAGTTTGAAGTGAATATCAATTAAATTCAACGTGGGTAAGGTTATACATAAATAGGATTGTGGAATCTATTTGAATTCAATTTTCAAAAATCAGATTCTACTATACTGGTTTAAGAAATAAACTTGTAAATTATTTAAATTCATTGTGGCTTATTTACGCAACATACAGATACACATAAATTTACTTATAATTTTAACTCACCTGAGGAAAATGCCAGAAGTAGCATCACAAATTACTTGATTATAATAAATAGCATGATAAATTAGCCTTACATGTACATAAAAAAATAGGCGAAAAATTAACAATTTTAGTATAAAAAGTATATTTTCAAAAATTTAATTTAGTAAATGTGAACAAAAGCCATAGACGGCTTTGAACTCGTGATTTGTGGTTCACAAGTTCGATACTTTAATCCCTGAGCTATTATGATATTTAACCATATTTGTCCATATTCAACCATATTTGATTTTGAGACGATGCCACGTGACCCCGTCTATCGCTTTACTGTCAGCCGAAGTCTCAAACCGGAAGGCACGCGTAGAACACATGAATTGAGTCTACGCGTAAGAAAATAGTGCAGAAAGTTTTCATGCATTTCAGTAAATGTGTATTATAAAAACACGCATTAAATCTTTTTAAGCCTCTGTGTATAAACAATATTCTATTTAGAAAATAAACAAATAGTTTTATTGATCAAAATATTCTTGCTCGGGTTCAAATGTGGAATGAGTTACGTAACTGAATGCACAGCGCCATTGACGATTCAGTTGGTGTACGAGCTCATTAATCAATAGAAGGGGTTGATGGTTGAATCGAAATTAAAGTTCCCAAACGCAATGTGCCATTTTTGAAAAGTTGTGAATTTGATTTTGACAATCTTTCACCTTAATACTACCAAACTTCATGAGCAAGCCGAAGTTAAAATCGGGACAGGTTATACACAGATGTTTTACAAATTAAATAGCTAGGTGTTTCATTGGCTTCCAGTCTACTTGCGGTATGATTGCTGTTCGTCTCTAAAGAAATTTTGAACAAAGAAAAAAATAAAAACAAGTCTGAATTTGCCTTCTCGTTCGTTGGCTCTTTAATTGATTAAACTGAATTTAACTCTTAAACAATGCATTGTAAGCAAAATCTATAATATATTATACATTTTGGAAGACCTATACATCATATAATATATACAATCTTATCGATTTAAGAACCAAGATAAATGTTAATGTTTATGTTTTCCGGCTTAGTTGGAATCAGGCTCGGGGTGAATTACATTGTAAAAGAATGCATTACATTACCATTACTTCATGAATTAGGGCATTAAATTACAATTACTTAATTTTCTTGAAGTAATGCATTACATTACCATTACATGAGTAAAGTAATACATTACCATTGCTTTTTGAAAAGTCAATAAGTTTTAAAAAAGTAATTTAAAAACTAAATAAAGAGTTTTTGTAAATATTTCATAATTATAACATGCTTAAAATATTTACAGGTTCATGTTCACTATCAGGTTCAAATTTAATGACTTATACAAGATTGCTGTTGCACTTGTAGTTATCAAAATAAGGCTGGTCCCGTAACATTTACACGCTAATGGCGGAGTATGATGTTTAATGAAAGAAACGGTTGTATCGTACTTCGTGTAGGTGATGCACGAGTTTACACAGAAAAGTAGTAAGTGGCGAACGGATTGATTTTTACTTATTAATTTTGCATGAATCGCAAATGAAGAAAATCGTGTCAGATAAGTCGGTCTTAAAAATCAAAATGGCGACCGTGACAAATCTTTTTATTGTCAAAGTTCTTGGAATCTTATTGTAAAAAAAACATTTCTAACGTTAGGTGCCTGTGTTTGTTATCGGTATACAAATGTTCACTTTGTTTGTTAATTCAGCAGTTTTAGAGTTTTCGGGGTTTTCATAGAACTTTTATTATGGATACCGTCTGACTTATGGATTTTCCCTTGGATCACAAAATTGAATAAATCTAATGATTAAAATTATCTACTTTGATATCGTTGTTTGATTTTCCCGGTCAGTAGTAATTTTTAAAATTTTTCCTTGGGGGTCTTATTTTACATAATATACCGTTGTGTCAATTTTCTACAATTATGAAGGCCGGGATTGAGTAAAATTTAGACAAAGTATCAGACAATTGAAAAAAAAACCTAATTAACATAGATTGTAACAACTTATTCAAACTCATAAATTTTGGAAGCATATTCGAGGAAATCCAGGACAATTACAAATTCAAACTTTCAAGACCCCGTCTTTCAGTAATCTCAGTACTTTGATTTACTTTTATATCTTTATCAATCCAGTATTTTTTTAGACAAAAGATGGCAAAGTTTGCCTGGCAGATGGGGAGTGAGCCAATTACCAGTGCAGTGGCCGCCTCTAGAATTTATGGCAGCATGGCTCAGAATTTTCATGGGAACGAATCCGCTTTGAAAGAAAAAGTGCTTGGTTTTAAAGAGTGAGTCCTTAAATTAAAGTTCTATAAACAAGTTTTGATAAATACGATTTTACAAAAGATGAGTTTAATTTCACCATTTAGTACTATCCTGCACAGATAGGTATTAATTAAACTGCTGCAACGGTTCCATTACACTTTTGTCTGTTCCAGATTATATTCTATATTCTAATTTATTATTATGGATAGATAAAATCGCAATATATAAATCTATTCTATTCAATTTGTTCCAACAATTCTCATTAAACTCTTATTAAAAGAAAACATAACATTGTTTAGTCTGTGTTAAATTAGGTTATGAAATATTGAAAAACTTATTTAATAATAATATAAGATCAAAATTTACTTAAGTTCAATTTGCATTCGTACGTTCTCAATAAAAACACAAAAAGCAAAATAGTACCGATTCAATGATGATGTTCCAGAAACAAGACATGTTACTCTAAATATAGTTCAATAATACACCCACTGATATGAAATGTCAAAAACATCGAAGTGTAAAGCACAGAATAATTTTATCATTTTCAGTCGATTGGGTATCAAATACTTTGGATTCTTTAAAGTAGGCATCAGTTTTCGTAAACTTGAAAACAGTTTCAAGGATAAGCAAACGTTTCATAAAAATGTTTGTTTTTGTTTTATATGCACTTTCATCATCAACTCAACAACCAGTGAAAGTATTATTCAACAAGTATATGTGTTGGTGAACTCGGTAAATTCTGTTTCACAGTGAGTTTGAGCACCTGGCAAGAAGTGTTCTTGACGAGTGTCATGCAAAACAAAAGGACAAGGCGATGATGCTGGCCGAGAGGAAATCTCCAACCTGGAGTTCAATGACCAGTCTACAGATAGCAGCCTCCGCAAAGAATATGGTACGTTACATCTAACATTTGTAGAACAGTTAGCTAGAACAATGAAACAAGAGCAGTTTTGCTAACACTTATAACATACACCAGGTCATATCATAGGTGATTATTTTTATGGACAAATGTTGAATGTATGAAGCATTCAATGCAATCTGTTCAATTGTTAGGACTTGTGAATTCATCAAATCAATTCCATTATACGTAATAAGTATTCAGAGGAGTTAAGCATTTCTTTCATTTCAAAATCTGAGAAAAGCATATACCAACCAATAAGCAAAACATAAAAATACAGAAGGCAGGACAAAATAAGTCATATTATTCTATGTTGATTTTATAAGTATCATTAATTATACTTCTTTTGTTTTATAGGTTTATCTCTCATCTGCAGCTTGTCGAAATTCGATCGACGCAACATGGCATCAGGGGATTTTATCTCGATGGAAGAGGGTATACCAATTAATCGCTTAAATCACAGTTACCTTGTTTAACCAATAACCATTCATAGATAAAATTTATCGATAACATTTTTTATATTTATTTTATCATCATAGATTGTATTGTGAATTTATTCCATTAGATTTGGAGTTTCAGAAACGTATCGCAGCTAGAAATTAGACTGTTTATCAAGTTGGTATTACAACTTAATGCGCTAAAGATTGATCTTAATATATAATGTAGTAGTTTTTAAGAATAATTTTAATTTTTTGATTGCTAAAAAAGCAAACCAGTTAGTTGAAATGGAATAACTAAGTATATATCATATATACATAATTCGACTTGTCAGTTTCTAATCTTTGTAGGTCTTAGTAACTGTGATTTTCCCTTTTTTCCTGTGGACAAACTTTCTTCAAGTTGATTCAATGGGGGAGAAGGAAGCTAAGACTTTTCAAAAAATCCTTACGTTTTACACAGCACCAGTTACAAAATTCATCCATTACTCGGTAAGTCTAGCGCGGGAATGTTTAGATCTTCAGATATTATATGATATGGTATTATAAATTAAGGACTGGGGTATTTGGAAGTCGGGCTTTTTTATATGCGGTTGTGCATATTGTGTAGAAATAAGATTGTCAAACATCTCTCTCTTTTCTCTCTCTCTCTCTCTCTCTCTCTCTTTCTCTCTCTCTCGTAAAAAAGGTGAGGAAATATATTTCTATTTCAATGTATATATACAGTGTACAAGGTTATTTGCATCTACAATACATCAACTGTATTTTTGGTTTTAGTGCAAAATGCATTTGGTTTTGGCAAACGGTCAAAGTGTGACTTATTTTTATAACCTATCTGTCTACACTCAAAATAACTGAGTGTTTACCCTGATAAATAGAATAATTTGAAAATTACGAAATGAAATAGTTTCCAACATTTCATAACTGATATGTCTTTTTGTCAATAGCAAAGTTAAAATAAGACAACAGCGAATTTAAAAAAAACAATTATTCTTGACAAAGCGTCAATTTGTATTTTTCTGAGGGTGTTTTATATATATGATTTGCATTTTTTGTGACTGAGACTTTTTTGCAGATAGTTTTATTAAACACTTAACGAGGCCGAGTACAGAACGAGTGCGCACGCTTTCGCGCAGCGTTTCATTTGTATTGTGACGTCATCTTTTTGCTTTGTTGACGCCATGGCGTGGTAGTTTCAACTGCAGATATTCAGCGAAATTTGTTGAAAATAACTTTTTTGATGCGTAAAATTGATATTATATTGTGGAATAAACATATATGTCTCGAAGTATAAGCTATATTTGGGCTCGAGTCGAAAATGTGAAGAGGGTTCAGCAAGTCTAGCCCTTTGTCACGTTTTCTTAACCCGCCTAAATATAGCTTAATTCATATTTCAAAACAGTAACCATGTATATTTTATTAATGACCCTTAATATGTGATGTTATATATTTATTTATTACTTAAATATGTCTGAATGTTTTAATAATACTATAAAGGTCACCATATCCGCCTTTGTCAAATAAAAAATAGCCATTATCTGACAAACTAGGAAATTGGGCATACAAAAAAAACAACTTTGATAAGACCCCTGGAACAAACCAGGAGGTAAAAGGTTTTTTTTATTTGACCATTTGATGCCTTTTAGCAATAACTTTAATTTGTAGAACAGAAAAAGAAATCCCTAGGGTAGAAGTTTAAAAAAATTGTAAAAAATGTGCAAAATTGATCAAAATCCCATAGGGTCCTGTGTTAAAAATTAACACACTTTGATATGACCCCTTAAACAAACGGTGTGGTAAATGTCTTATTTTTCTATCTTAAAATAATAATTATATCAGTAGAAATTCATATAAAAAATTTCATTCAAAAATCTAGGGCAGAACAAATTAGACCCGGCCTCGTTAAATTGATCAAACTGATCAATAAGGAAAGACCCAGAGCCGTTGAAATGTTGGTGTCTGCAATGTTTCTGAAACAGTTTAACTAACTCTAAAATTGTTTATATGGGTTTTGTGTTCTCTGCATTGTTTTAAATACTTAGCAATACAAAGGAGACGTTATTTTGATATATTTTTTCTTCTGTTAGAGTAACTTTCTTGCCATCGTCAAAGATTTTCGTCCATCTCTGTTTGGTCATTTTGTGTCACCTGTAGTCTAGAAAGTCTGCATCATATAATAATTCTACTCTTATATTCATAATTATCAGTGCCAAACAAACAATATTGAAAGAACATAACATATTAACATAGATTACTTAGGGACCATGCTTTTTCGCGAATGGTTTTCAAGAAGAACATTTTTCATAATTTAAGAGTTTAATAGTACTGTTACTTTAGCATACTATTTTTTGATGCAGACTAGATTTCCAGATATTTCGTGGATTAAGATAACTTTTTCGTGTTCCGAGAAACATATTTGAACAATTTTTAAATATATTTCTATAGACATATTTTGGCATATTAGACTTACATTTCATAAAAGTCAAGAAAAATGGTAAGTTAAAACCAGCTTATTTCATGCTATATCTTAATTACATGTTCTAAAATGTGACCCATACATATTTACTTTTACAGAAAAAAACATAAGATGTATGCATATTAATATGCAAAGTTTTGTAAAAAATATTATATTTTCTTTAGTCATAATTTGAGTACTCCAATATTTGTGACAACCTTAACAATCTGTTCCCATGTTAATTATATCTAGGCATTTGAAGCAACCACTTGATATTCACTATATGTTTTCAAATTTATACTGAATTAAAATCATTAAAGATTCAAAAAGAGTGGGTTGGCTGGTTGTGTGACTACACTGAAGAGGAAGCTTTATATATATATATATATATATATATATATATATATATATATATATATATATATATATATATATATATATATATATATATATAAATATTTGTGTGTGTGTGTGTGTGTGTTTGTGTGTGTGTGTGTCATGTACTTTTTTCTTCAGAGCCTTTCATGACAACTTTATTTTTATTGTTTACACACTCTTTACATGTTTTCTTTATGATCTGCTTACAGTATTATTCATTGTTTTACAGATCCTGTACATTTTCTTTGTGGGTCTGTTTACATACTTTCTATTAGTGAACTATCAACCAGACAAAATCACAGCAATCGAGGTTATCTGTATTTTCTGGATAATAACATTCATTGTAGATGAGCTTTACACAGTAAGTTGACATAATTTTCCCGCTATATGCATTTTAATGCAGATACATGTACCTATGCAGATTAATGTGAATGCTACACAGAAAAATCATGAATCTTTGAAATGCAGACACTGAAACGCATTACTACACCAAGTGTGTATTTCAAGCACGCTTCTCACTCTATAGAGTTTGAATGATACGAGTTTCTTGCACGGTACGATACGCTTCTTGTATGATACGATACGTTTTTCATGCACTTTCCATACGGTTTGTTGTTTTTTTCTAATATGAATTATAATATCTGTTTCGTTCTGTTTACTGCAAAAATGACAATGTTTTAGACAAGTATAACAAGAAATTATAGCGATAAGGGGGTCTTGTTTCCATTTAGGTCACTTTTTTCACGTAGAGTTTGCTCATTTTACTGCAAATGACACTCATTCTTCAGGAAAAAAAAGTCATTTTTCAACGTGAAATAAAAACCAGGGACTTCCTGGTTTATAAATTATAAATAGCACTAATACATTATTAATATGACTTGATACATTTATACAGTTTTTCTTTACATGCGTATCGAAAGTACTCTTCGCCTACTAAGAGTAAAGTTTATTTATTCCTTATTATTTCGGAAATCAACATAACGGTGCGATGTTTTATTTACTATGCTTACTGCAAGTTCCTCTTTATATATATATCTATATATATATATATATATATATATATATATATATATATATATATATATATATATATATATATATATATATAAGAGCACGAGTTTTAATCACATCAAATCATTGAATTATTCAGCTTCTGGCGTTTCCATTCCCCACCTTTCGTGTAAAGATGAGAAACTGGTATGGAAAGTTAAAATCTATCGACCTGTTGAATCTCTTGTTAGCCGTAATAGCATTTTTTGTCCAAATAATTACCTTGCATACGAACAAGAATGCGAGTGATGTCAGGATTGTATTCTCCATCAACTGCATCATTTTTTATTTACGGATCATGAAGCTCTACACGGCTAACAGCCGAATTGGACCCAAGCTTGAGATGATCAAAATGATGGTGAGTTGGATTTTACACTCAATTGCTCTGAAATGCTACGAATTTGTATATGTTTTTATTGTGTCCCTGCTTAAATGTTTCTTCATTGTTTTATATATATATATATATATATATATATATATATATATATATATATATATATATATATATATATATATATATATATATATATAATATATATATATATATATATATATATATATATATATATATATATATATAAAGCACTAAAAATGGCTAACGACACGAACAATAGAAATTGTCAAATTTTCGGGACAACCAGTTCCTTCTTCGGGACCAAAAAATAAATTACATGAGTACAAAACAAAGAAAACAAAATCTAAAGCTACTACTAAACTACTTAAGAAACTATAAAAAAGAACAGCTACATTATAAACGTTTGTTCACATTCTTAAAGAAGGTGTTGCTACTGTCGCCGATCGCTCTAAAGCAATATATATATATATATATATATATATATATATATATATATATATATATATATATATATATATATATATATATATATATATATAATATATATATTGTATATAGTTTTTCCTTAGAAAACAATACGATCATTGCCTTTTCCATTTTTGCATTCACATTATTGTAAAGATATGAATTAAATAAAAATTTTGGAATGTGTTGACCCGTTTGTCAGCATAAAGTGTTTATGTCACATCTTAGATATCATTACATCATCGTCACTGGGACTTAATTTTTTAACGATATCTACACATACATAAATATTTTACAGGTATAAAAGTTTAAAATGAGATCGATGACAATCAATTTTGGTCAGAAAATAAACCTTTGTAGGACACGTGTCATGCTGCTAGACAGTCATTATGATTTCATCATGCAATTTTATGAGTAAACATTTAAAACAATGACCGTGCCCTCAACATGAATCCGTTTTGTCTACTTTAGATATTTGCTAAAAAATTTGTCATTATCCAAAGTCATTAATATAATGAAACATATTCAAATTGTATCCTCAAAATTATTACAATTGTGTATCATGGACCTGAATTCCATAAAGACGTAAAGCATACCAATGTCGTTACTGTGTTTATTGCTTTTTATTTGACTTTATACTAGTAGCTGTTTTTATGACAAACACTGGCCTCCACAAAAATCAATTAACTGAAAAGTAATATCACTGTCCTTTGCATTAAAATCAAATAAGTGTGTTACATTAAATTTAATCAATACATACATACATACTATGAAAAATGTGTTCATTTAAAGATTTTTTGTACAGTATATCGAACTTACGACGTTTCTCCTGGTGTTAATCGTCTTTCTCCTGGCCTACGGAGTAGCTAGACATTCGCTTCTGTATGGACAAACAGAGCCATCATGGAATATCTTGGGGGACATTTTATTTCACCCGTACTGGCAGCTGTATGGAGAACTTAGTTTTGATGAATCGATGAAAAGTAAGGAAAGCTTGAAAGAACTTGGAGAATAAGGAGTATAATAACAGCAAAGTTCAATTTCGAAAACGTTTATTAATATAAAAAAAAAAAAAAAAAGGCAACTTATGCAGATATTGTAAATATTCCGAGTGTAAAAGTAATTAAACCAGAAAAAAGTAAATATATACCCATACACGGAATTTACACTGCTACAAATTCTTATATTATTCTGTATTGCAGTATTGTAAAAGAACATCATATTGCGCTTTCAACACTTATCATATTTTTATTCGTGAGATGAATATATCATAAACATGATAATTTTTTTTTTAATGTAAAAATGATAATTGAAAACTCAGATTCTGTGTCAACATGTATAAACATATGATAACATTTTGCTTTGGAGAGCAGACAAAAACTTGTTTTTATTGTTGTGGAAATTATTTTTTTAAAGATAGATAATGTAGAATGCCGTGAAAAGTTGTACTAGTTGGGCAACGATGAAAAAATAAGGATAAAAAATGAAGTTAAATGTATTTAATTATAATTATTGTTAAAATATGTAATTTACTCTCAGTTTGTTTTTATTGTGCGTTGTGTTTTGGCATGTACTTTTTAAGCAACTATTTGGGTATAGTCCACAAATGCATTTTCGATAAGCGCTAATGTTAACGTTAGGGCTCATAGCTCCGGCCCTAATTTTCGTACATCTACAAGGGACCTCTTGAATGAAAACTCATCAAATTGTCTCTTTCCTGTACAAATTTCGTGGTGTGAAGTCCGATTCGTTTTCCGGCAAAATGCGTCTGTATTGAAAAACTCTGAAAATGAAAGTAAAAGTAGGGAATTTCACAGTTTTGGAAAGGGTGTACATCAAACAATTTCAAATATTTTCTTCAAACGATAATTCAATGTTGACACTTGCTTTTAAAATTGCAAATCCTCTTTTCTGACATGTGTCAAGCATTTTGATTTAAAATGTCCCAATAAATGTATATACACTCTGCAAGTATAGGAACTATTTGCTTAAAGGGGCATGGTCATGATTTTGGTCAAATACTGTTTGTATGTTTTTATTATTTACAAAGCTTTGGAAATGCATTTCTAATGATCAAAAATAAAATTTGAGAGTTATCGTAGAATTATAAGCAAGATACAGAGCTAACAATTCCTAATCATGTAAACAAGGCTCGTGCCCTGTTTTTGTTTACATAGGTTCAATATACCAATAAAAAATCTTTTTCCACCTTATTTGTCTATCTTTTTATTCATCTTAAGCATAGATAAACAGTTCCTAACGTTTAAAACATTCGATTTAGAGTTAAAACTGATTTTTTTACTTCAACGTTCAAAGTGTAAACAAACGCTTTGTTTACATAGCGAAGAATTTCAAGCTCTGTAACTCGATTATAACTCAACAAATGACACTCAAATTTCGGTTGCCTATTAAAAATGATTTTCTTAAACATTGTAAATATTAAAATCGGAAAAATAATTTTTGACCAAAATCGTGACCATGCCCCTTTAAAGGCACTACTCTGTTGTCCTACCGATTCTATAAATAGTAAGAGGGAAATACCCATTTCATACAGATATAAAGTCTTCACACTTTTATTATTTTTAACTGCATTTTTGTTTTTGTTTCTCAGCCCGTAGTTCGAATTCAAATCCGATGACTATTTCATCAGTATCGGACATTGAGTGTACTTGTTGGAACTCGTCTTCTCGTTGGAACTTAACGGTGTCTTCGAATGCAGACGTAGAGTCCCACATAAATTGGAATCTGTTGCTGGTATATATCCTGTGTGCAGGATACCTCATCATAGCTGCTATTCTGCTGTTAAATCTTCTCATTGCCATCTTCAAGTAAGGCGCTTATTAATCACTGCCTCAGCATACGAAGATGAAGTATAATAAAACCAGATATAAATTATTATGATCAAACAGTGCAACGCTTGGCGCTATTTGACACACGTCTTCAATGCTTTTGTTTTAAGTTATTATTTTAGTTTGCGGGAATATTTTAGAAGATTTTTTTATTTACATATAATTACACCGCTTAAATTTCATTATTTTTGTATAACTGATATTTTCAAAAACTTTTACATATCATCCCTAGAAACAAGAACTATATTACGTTTAGTAAAAATGCTTGTTGAGGTAAATATCATGTTGATTTTATGCAGCTAAACCACAGAACCACATAAAAAATTAAGTACATTTTGAAAGCATTATTAAAAACAAGCAAATACGATATATACTACTATATTAAAATAATAGATTCGAATTTTGGGGCTTTTATACCGAGAAATCGGAGGAGTACTGTCTTTTGTTTTACATATTTAAAACATCATTGGTACATGAAGATTACCAATTTGTTTTCATTTTTTCTAAATCAAGCTTCGCTAATCAATAAACAACGACAATCCCTTTTAAAAATCCGGAAATCATCTGATTTTTTTTTTACAGTCTTGCGCATGCGCATTACATTCACGCTTAATCACAGGAGGCTCTTTAGTTTATGTTTCTACAATATCACATTTGCATGGATAAACTAAAAAATGATATTAGAAAAACCTGAAAATTTTCATTGAAAGTGTTCATCAAAGGAAATACAGATATAACTCTAACTCAGTGCATTTAATATGAAAAGTCCCGAGATTTCCAAATGTCACCATGTTGTTTTAATTCGAAGCCAATTAAAAACGTAGGTGAAAAAGTGTTAATTCTTATAAATATGAATTAATTTTTAGATGAAAGGTATTTACAGACTCAAAATGGTTTGTTATGAATGATTTAACTGCTATTTTCAATGTAGCTTCATTAGTTTTCTCCAAAATCGTTTGGGAGCCATTCTGAATTTTTTGCTACATTATGGGTATATGGGAGGCATTTTAACTGTGGTGAAGGCCTGTCTCGAGACACAGTTAGATTATTCTAACTAAGCAGAGTGTAGTGAAATTAATAGCGAGCTCAGCTCGCCGGCGCGCAGCGCCGGCGAGCGAAGCGAGCTCTAAGAACCAGTGTGCGCGGGAAAAAGAACGAGCTAAACCTACAGTTCATCAAACAAAATTTTTTGTCTACGTCCCATAATGCTCTCTAATGTTTTCACCCGTGGTGCTATGCCAAAAATGGCCGACTTTAAACTCGTAATTTACAGTGATTTAAAGTTTGAAGACACGTTTTGAGTACCGCATATGCTTTGGCGACACTCAAAAGATTTGTTACATGCTTCCATACCTCCGTATATTGAGTCGAAAAACGTAAACAAAGACGAACCAAGTCATGGATGACGTCACAGTGCACTCGCGCTATATTTCCCGCGATAAATTTAGAGGTGGATCAAACATCTGTAATGCGTGTACTAGCTATTTCAGTATAGACTGCGATACCTGCCTCATTGACGTATGATTTGTTTTCAATCTTTTTTAATATAGAGATTTTATGTATATATATTAGCAAGAGCCATACTTTACTGTCATATCGATCATTTTTTAACCTAATTGTGCATGCATGAGTAGGGAGGAAATAAACAATAGCACATTTTGAAATAAATAAAAGGAATAAAATGAAAAAATAAACAGTTTAAAAAAATTATGTAGATATTGCATATAGTCAGACCATTGAATTTAAAAGTGGGAAATTACACACCTACAAACAGGTACCGGGCTCTCTCTCTCTCTCTCTCTCTCTCTCTCTCTCTCTCTCTCTCTCTCTCTCTCTCTCTCTCTCTGGGAAGGGGGTTGCGCTGTATGTATCATAACCATTAAATTAAGTACCTTTGGCATGCTTATTGTAGAGAAATACTCTCTCAAAAATTCTTTGACGTTCGTTGATATCTAAATAAAACTATATATAAGATGACAATGATGCAAGGTATATGTAATTCTTGCTGCGCTCGCCAGAACGGTAGCACCGTAAAACATATTAGCATTACTGTAGGCTTAAAGCTTGGTTATGTAAATGTCATCAATACGGTGTGTCGATGTATCTATTTCGTAAATGTCTGATATCAAATGCAATGTAAACCCATGCACAAACGGGTCAAACTCTAGTCCAAATAACAAAAATGGAGCAATGTAATCCACTTAAAATGAGTATCGTACTTTGACATTTATAGATTAGAAATGTTCACTTAGATATTCATCAATATAAGATCATTTCCCTGGTTTTTATATATTAGCATATCTTAGTTATGATTCATGACCATTTTATATTTTGTGTTTCAATTAATGAACATTATCCACTTATCATTTGGGAATTGCCATAAACCCTAGTAATATAACTGGTGCAAAAAGATAAAAATTTGAGCAATTGTCGTAACAACTTGTAATTGTTGTTTTCTTCGTTTCGCATTCTAACGATTTGATTTCATCCAGTCACATCTTCACAAAAGTGGAAGAGAAATCTAACGAGATCTGGAAGTTCCAGATGTACTTTTTAACCATGGAGTTTGACAACAAGACTGCCCTGGTTCCCCCACTGAGTATAATCCACCATATATATCTGTGTTTTAAGTGGTTAGCTAGGAAAACTTGCTGCACAAAGAGATCTGAAGGTAATTTTTGAAATGCTCCGAGGAAATGGTTCTTTGTTTTGTACCTAAATTCAGAATTGTACGCTTAATTTACTGTTTCCAATGTGAGGAGATGATTAAAATGTGAAATGAATCTTAATTACAATGTTCCCTATCAGTACTATTGAATAAAGTACAGGAGAGTCAGAAAACCTGTTTCAAAAAGGGGGAAGACTTTAAGAAATGATTAATTAAAGTCTGCATAATTGCATGTTGTTCATTGAATTGCAATGACGGGTAATTGGCTATCTTGTTATGTTCTGTGTAGGAGTACAGTTTACCGAACGTCACCTTCAATATTTGCAAGTGTTTGAGACGGAGGAAATGGCCAACTATCTCCGACGTAAAAAATCAGAACAAAAAGATTCGACTGAATCTAAAGTTCAGAAGAGGTAAAATTCATATGCTAGTGACATTGTTAAGTAACATCATGACCGAGTGGTGAAAACTTTAGGTTATTTAATGAGTAATTTTTCAACCCATACATATTCTAATGAAAAAGTTTTCCGATTTAAATACTGAAAACTGTTTTGCAGTTATTTATGTGCTTTTAGTTACATCGATAAAAAATAGTTGTCATAAATGATTAAATATTCAAGTAGATGAACATAACAAGACAGATTTCCAATGTTTTAAAACCAACAGAGTTGAGGAACTCTTCAACCTGGTGGAAGAAGAGTTTGCGACAGATCAAAGTGATGCCCTCACACTTCTGACTACAATGTTTGCAAAATTGACCAGAGAGAACAAATTTAAGGGTGCCGGCTTGCAGCCTAATGGATTGCCCAAATCACACGATAACATTGAATCTGTCAAGAAGCAAGAAGAGAAGGATGCCAATGAGGAGGCAGAAAAGGTCTGAAATTGTTCATTTTCTAGATAATGACTATTTCTACAAGTTGATCATTTGTATCATAAACAATTGCACGTATAATGAAATACAATGTATTATGTAGGCAATTTAAAGCCTTAAAATATTTTTTTAAAGTCTTGTGAATGCCAGTGTTCGGCTATAACTATTAATCAATGAAGAAAATCATACTTCAATCACATTTTAATGCAATTTAAGAAAATTGTTCATTAACATTTAATATGAACAACATAACCATGATCATAACTGTTATAGGCATACATAAACCAGGTGTTAGGAGTGTATTTGATACAAATGATTAAAAGCTGGTCACTAATACATGGTTTTTAAAATTTTCTCTCGTTTATTTCAAATATAGACTTTGGAGGATGAAGATCAAATTAAGGATGAAGGTTTGAAAAAAGGCAGTAAATATAAGAGAGAATTGAAAGAAGTAGAGAAAATTTATATAACAGACCAAGAAAATGATGATGAACTTAACCTTGAACCTGGCATTGAGGCTCAAATCCATATTCCTGAGCCCACATCGTCAACGCAGCCCTTGCGACATTCCAGAAATCTGTCTCCATGGGCGCTCAGTCGCAAACCGCATAACAAAACTCCTTATACACACCGGCGTCTGACATGGCAAAATGACTCATCGGACGACTCGTCTGACAGTGAGGACAACGAACAAGTAAAATATCCTGAGCAATATAAAACTTGGGGCATTCCAGAGGATACCAGTTCAGAATCATCACCGAGTGATTCCGATACAGACGTTCCCAGGATAACGAGGAAAAGGTTGTCACTGAGGCAGTTGGAGAGTAGTACAAAAGACCAGCTACGATCTAGAGCTAAACTTTATCAAAGATTTCGAAATCGTCAGCTATCGGATTCAGATTAGTTGTCCAAATCATATTAAAACATTGCAACAATGGATAAAAATTCATTTGAAAAATTAATCTTTTAAATCAAAGACTACACTGAAGAGTATGTAGAACGCTTGATTTTTATTTTGCTTCACTCAATGTTATCTAATTCAGAAGCCAAATCATAAAAGCTGAACAATTCATATCTTTGAAACTGATGAAAGGGGGAAAATCCAGAAAAGAATTTATCGACACGTTATCTTTCCTTATCATTCAGAAGTTTCTTGAATACCTTATACAATTTTTATCATATTGTTGAGAACTTTCCTGTTTTTGAAAAGCATAGTTCCTGCATACTTTTTTAATATAAACTAAATCATTGAAACTGACAAGATGGATGCGACGTTTCAAAAAAGGAATTATGGGGTTAATATCGTTCTAACAATGATGTAATTTTTAAAATCGTCAATTTCAAAGAAAGAAAATGTGCTGCATGATTACCCCTGAAATGCATATAACATTATTAGCCAGTTTAATAAAGAATGCATGTTTTATTTATGATTATTCAAATTGTCACATACATTTTCTGTATATATTACGGGTGTTGTGGGGGTTGAAGCTGGATGGGTCCCCAAATCGATACAACATCTTTTTAAAAAGACTCAATAATGTCTGCACTTAATTACATGGTAGGGGAAAATCACTAATCAAGTTCACAGTTTTTAAATTACTTTCAATAAAGAGCCTTGACGATAATTTTTTTTCATTCTTTTATTCAATATGTCTGGCTGAAATAAAATGTGCTGAATTTACAATATGATATTAAATGGCAATGCTTAGTTGATATTTAAATTGATATGGAAAATTCTTATATTATTAATTCTTAATGTACATTCTTAATTTACATTGTTGATCTATTACACTTTACTCTAGGACTTTGTCTACATTCCTGTCTTTGAGATGTAAATAATGATCTATGTAAATCCGTTAATCCTGATTAGAAATGTGAATTTTCATGGATATTTTTTTATCCTCGTTTTGTTTTTGTCAAAGTTGTAATTATCTTACTTTAATTTATAATTTTTGTTTTCATTTTTCAATGTTCATTTACACCCAAGAGGTCACAAATACATATATGTATCATTTACCTTTAAATAGTTTTTATGTTTGTTACTAGTGATAATTTTAAAAAAAAAACTCATTATCATACTAATTATACACCTGTATAATCCAACAACCATAACATTTTTACATTGTACAAGGTTTTACAATATTCTTTTGTTGATTCCGTCCAATAAACATATGTCTTTATAACTTTTTCATGTTGGTCATTTTGAAGTCCGTCCAAAACCTCATATCTGTGCTTTATAATCATTTTTAATGATCTACGAATGTGAGCAAATTTTTAAAAAATGGATTTTTGCATACATGATTAAGATATTTTTAGGATTAACCTTTTGGGTGTAAGTAGATGTATTAATAAATCTTTTGTTCGAGATTTTATGTTTATCTTATTATGTTATACATGTTTTTTATGTGATTTATTAAATCCTTCCGGAGAGATGATTTCAGCATTTAGACTTCTGGTACATCGGTTTATGCATTTAGATTTATTGATGTATCAAATGTAATGTATGCAATTAGATTTCTGATATGCATATATTATCGTTCAATGTATATTTCCTCTTTTGCTTGCATTAGAAATGTGTGACGGTCAATTTGCAATAACACTCGTATAAAACTGATCACGTTGTATAATACAAGTAAACGTCATCACTCATTTTGAATCAATAAATTATTGTTAGATTTTATGAAACGTTTATTTACCTAACGAAATTGATTTGTATTTTTGAAAAAATAATTGTTTAGTCACATCTATCGCATCTCAAAAAAGAGATTTACCTTAAACCTTTCTGGCACTATAATATATTCAGGCACAGAAGCGCACTAAATGACACGTTTTATGGCTGTTCCATTTACTGTGGAATCACTAGATTTCGTGGTGGCTCAATTTTCGTGGAATTCGTGGTTACCTCTCATCCACGAATAAACATCCTCCATGAAATAATAAATTAGGATAAAGTCATATTTCCTCTGTAGGTTTAAGAGAATACACGAATTTACGTCCCCACGAACCTGTAAAATTTAAGCATTCCACGAAAATTGGCCCCCACAAAATTTAATGATTCCACAGTATTATCCATATCCATGACAAAGAGTGTGTATAATGGCTTTAAATGAAAAAATGACAATAACAAACTATCAACCATCTCAAAAATCCATAAAACGAAATACAAATTCAAAGCAGACAACATGGACCTCTAAAGACCTCTTAAGACCTCTAAAGAGACAGAGGTAGGATCAGGTGCCATGAAGGAGTTAGCATCCTCTGCTGACCGCCGTGTGCTCTTTGTCGTAATCGGGAAAAAACGGAAAACACCGTTGACAATTAGGTGATTAATTATGGTCTAACAATTAGTTTGAAAAACGTCAGTCAGCATGCGACCCAGTGGAAGATTGTATTTGCTGAAAAGGTCGTTGTATCAACCATAGAACGTACAAAAAGATTTTCAAACGAGACTGTTGATAGTCCTGTTTTGTCAACTTGTTTGTCAGTAGCTTGCCTCGCCTTAGAAAATGTTCATACGAAGAGCATGCCCTTGTGTATCGAATTAACTGAGAGACAAAAAACACCATATGCAGGTGATGAAGGTATATTGCTACATAAGTAAGGAGAGTTGACTTAATAGAAATTGAAGTTAACGCGTTTAATATAAAGTTTATAACAATTCTTAATTGAAAATGTGTCGTCAATATACGAAAGCAGCTTTTAATCAAAACTAATTTTTAAAATGCATAATTATACTCATACGCAGACTTGTTGGTTTAGTCGAAAAAGATCGTGGTCTGGTTTTGTCAGTGTGTTTGTGGACACAATTTTATCGTCTTGTAAAAAGTAGTACAGGAAATACTCAGCAAATGTACTTTTTTTTAAGTTACTTTTCTTTCTTTTTTTACTTTTTTTGTACTGAGAAAAACATTTTATCTATAAAAATGTCATCTGGTGGTTTATTTATCTTGGATTAAGGAGAATGTGTACTGGGAAGATTGAGGCAACGTTGTCACCTACGAGAAAAGAAACCCACTATCTTTCATCAATCATATATTCAATTTTTATAATCATCAGTAGTAAGACTCGAATATCGTGTATAAATTTAGCAAAATAAATCTCATTTCCATTTTTAAAAAGAATACGTCCTTTGAAATTGCATGTTTTACTTATTACTCATTGGCGTACTAGTATTTTGGGTTGAGAATACTTAGTATTGTGAATGGTATATCCGGACCCTTATGTGAGTTTAAAGTGTACATTTTAGATTTAAGTATGTTCGAATCATAATTCCCAGGAGTAAGGTGGGGCCACACTGGGCATTTGCGTCTAGAAAATATCTTTTAAAATCTTATTCTCAAAAACTGAAACAACAAAATGAACTCGTTGTTTTACTTAAGAATATGCTTAGAAAAAAATTGAAAGTCTTTGGAAATCTTGCTTTATTTTTCTTTAATGTCTTTTTGTTCGTTTTGTTTGTTGACTTTGAATTATTTTTTACTAATCGTATAACATGTATAAGAAGTCATTTTAATATTTGATATCATTTTCTGATATATATCACCTATTCGATTAGGTGATATCAACTATTTAGCTTTTGAATTGGTGATATAAACTATTCGAATGAGTGATATCACCAATTAGAATATGTGATATCACCTTTTCAATTTCAATAGGTTATACCACTTCCTTTAATTGATGATTTTACCTTAATAAACTATATCTGAAAAATACTCCCATTATTGATGAGTTGTCTTCTATTAATATCTATCATCTAAACACCAGAACTGTATTTTTGTAGTATAATTGTAGTATTTTCTTCAAATTTATTGTGTTTTTCTTCAATTTATTTTTTAAAATGTTAAAATCAATAACACACGGACACACGCTATTATTCAAATTTGTTTCATTTTATCTGTTACGCAAGTCGGAAGCGGAAAGCTAATGATGGCTGCAAGGTCAAATTTGATGTATGAATTACTAGAATTACATTGTACATAGCACTATAATTTACCGTGTCAAGAGGGTCGTTTTTTAGCATGACGCGCGTTACGATGATTTTTCTTCACTGCCTGGTGTGTTGCATGTACAGGACCGACAATATAACCTAAAATAAGCACTCAATACTTATAAGCATGTAATATTTTGTATCAGCAATAGAATATTATTTGGTACGCTTTCGTGGCAAAAAATATAGTCCCAGAAACTTAGCAGAGAAAACTCTTTTTTGAGAACGAAAAGATGTTATTAACGGTTATTTTTAAGAGTACATATCAAAGTGATTATGTAAATTTCATTTTTTCGTACATTGTTTAATCTATTCAAAACGTGTGATGACATTCACTTTTGCTCGTACGCCGCATAAAAGATTTCAAATGCTAGCTTACGTGAAAATATACCGTCCGTCTGAATGTAAATATATTAAAATTCAGCGATCGCAATCCATGTGGTAATTTTTGTAACATTATTTGGCAATCAATATCGAACTACCGAAGCACAGCAGAGATGACGAAAATGTTCTTTGAATGTTTTATTGTAATTAAAATGTTATGCTTTGCCTCAGCGGTCGCTATATTTTTTTAAGTTAATGTTCAAACGGAGGGATCATTCATAAATTAAATAAATGTAATTATAAATGCAAATACATGTAAGTGATATCAAATATTTGAATAGTTGATATCACCAATCAGTTCAAAAGTGTAGGCAATATCACTAATTCGAATAATTGATATCACCTTTTTGATTAGATAGGTGATATTACCCATGTGAATAGATGATATCAATAATTCGAATAAGTGATATCAATAAATTACAATAAATACTTTAACGGCTTTTCATACGATGCAAACAAACTAGCTGCATTGAGGGCACAGACAGACCTCAGACTTCCAAGAAGTTGTACTAATCATGGTTTTTTTCACTTAATAAATAAAAAAAAATTAAAATTAGCTGTTATTTTTTTTGGAACCTTCTGATCGACAATGATAGAAATTTACGACCTTTTACTTACTTCCTATACAGGCACGTAGCATCGATTTTGAAAGTGTGGGGGGGGGGGGGGCAGACTCATCCAAAAAATCTTAACAAGCAAAAAAAAAAAAGGCTGTTTTCCAAAATCTTCAAAATCCTAATCCGTGTGGGGGGGGGGGGGGACGGGGCCTGGCGTAGATCTATAACTTCGATTTCTCTCATTTCTATTCCATTCACATACTCCCAAAAAAGGGGGGAGCAACTCCATGATAATTCAATTAGATAACTGACTATATGTAAATGATACGATTAAGATAGATGTTAATATAAACAATAAAATGCTTTCTTTTTTGTGTTTCTTACGGGCAATTAAGGTACCAATCTCTATTCTAGAAAGAATTTGAAAAACCTGCAATGCTAACATACTATCTTAAAGTTTATGCAAATTCAAATACATTGCATATTGCACATAAATGGAAGAATCGGCTGTTCCTTTAATGTGATCAATACTTCTGACAATTTACATGCTTCTTTTTACTTAATATAAATAACTGAAATAATATTAACGGTAAAATTTATATCAAAACTTTAAGTATCCATGTAGGGGATCTAGCGATAAAGGTATGGAGCAAATCAGTGAAGATTAAAAAAAAAGATCGCATTCAACCCGGCCGCTGACGCTAAACTTCCTACCCGTATGAAACATTCTAGAGGGCATACTTTTTTAAAGACTTTAAAATCAGTTTATCTAATCATAGATTTTTATTTTTCTTTATTCGCGATTTGCTGTCCTGTCTCCTTTATGACAGACGGAACGAAAAAAAAGTGCATGAGTCAGCCAATAATCGACCATCAACCATCAACAGAATAAAAAACCCAGGACTCCAGGAGTCCATTAAAACCAATATGGGACCGTTTACCCAGAAAATGTCAATAGTAAAAAACAAACTCTAGCAGTATGTCCCAAAGGGAATGTGATATAATATTATCAGACGATCTGGAATCTCAATGTCACATGGTCGAGTGTTCTCTCTGAAGAACTCTGTCTATTGATTACAGTACCCATTTACATGGTCAGGCCACGGGGAATCTGCACATTTCTAAGAGGAAAAGATCCCTAGCAGTGCTTTGTGACATTTGTTTCCCATTTGTGTTTCCTGTTACATTATAACGAAAAATTGTACAGGTGTTTGCCCTTTGTATGGCCAATGGGAATGACAGACAAAAAAGGATAATAAATAAAAATGAAAATGTACAAGAGATCTTTCTCTCTCTCTCTCTCTCTCTCTCTCTCTCTCTCTCTCTCTCTCTCTCTTTATCTCTCTCTCTCTCTCTCTGACTCTCTCTCTCTAAAAAAAACAGCGTTTTGGCAAGATATATATCATATGCTGCCAAGCAGAAAATTCAAATTTACAATCTGAAAATGTTAACAAAAAAAGCAAAAATTACTGCCTCAAGTTCCAATGAGAATAAGTTTCAAAATATCGTCACAATGTGCAATTTTTTGTGCACTTTTATCTTGAACAAAAATGTACGATCTATACAACATAGAGTGTCTCGACACGCTTATTCATTTATTATTGATATTCAGTGCGAGTCAAGTGATAACAAGTTGATTCACATTAAAAATTTAAAACCAAAATAAGGATTCTGTATCAAATTCATTGCACTACATTTACACTGGGTTGGTCAGACTGGCGGTCGGTGCTCGTACAAAAAGCGACTCTAAGTATCAAATAGCAAGGCATAGATGAACTGCATCAAAAAATCAATGTACAACATAATAAGTCTGTAAAAATGCGGTCAAATATGAATTCTAGAGTGATATCCGCCCTAGAGTGTTGATTTAGGTCACGAATTTGTACAAGCAGAAAATTGTTGATGACTAACGTGAATTACCATTATGCCGTAATACTGCAAGTTGCATAATCAGTTGGGGTTTTTTTTCAATGTTATAAAGTTGTGATCTCACTTGATAGTTAATTCATTGACTTTCATTGTCATCTTGAGTAAAAGCACCTGACACCATTCATGGAAATATTCTGCTAGCATGAACAGAATATTTAGATTATAATAGACTCGGAAATTCGATATAATGCTTAAAATCATTTTGTCCGAAGTTAACGTAAATTCTCCTGCTTTCATTTTGTAGTTGCAAAGAACACTGCATCTATCTTATTTATATAGATTCAAGTCTTGCAAAAATCAGACTTGAAATTTCCCTCTCTGTGTCTGTTTCGTTTCAAATTGAATGACTTCTAGCAAGCTAGTTTATTTCTTAACAGCTGTAACTGTTTATATCAATCAAATTGTATACCTCTCGTTTTTCAAGTTCTTTGATAATGGTTTTTCCTCTTTACACAAACCCGGTAATTTGAGATAGGTAGTGTTACACTGTTGGAGTTTAATTTATTAACGTTCTCTGCGTGCCATCTCGATCTTGTCTCTATCTTATAACCATGAATTGAGTATATATATAGTGGCAAGTTAGGGTTATTGGAAAATGGAGGGCATTTGACTTTTTTTTCTATTTGACAACGTGTAGAGTTAATGAAAATACTAATTGATGTTCAGCTAAGCCGTTCAGAGTGTTGTCGCGTGATTGACGTTAAAAAATAGCATAACGCTAAGATTGACAAGTAAAACTTCAAGAAGACTTCAAGGGACTGAATAAAGCAATTAAAATGACAAAAGCAATCACTTATAAAGCAAAACCAAAAAACAATATTGGAACAAATTAGCGTCTCAAATATTTCGTCACTCTCTCAGGTTCGATGCCGTGCTTAAAATTCCCACTGACCACCTGCTCGCATTCAGTTTCCTCTTGTGTGTTTTGCTTTCGAAAATAATCCTTTAGCCTACTCTAAAGTATTTAGTTTTCTTGTGTTCGATTAAAGTTTTATTCATATTTTATTCTTCTTTTAACTTGACATTCATTTTTTACCATAATAATAAGAAAACGCGTGAATGCTTAAAAAAAATCATATTTATTTTTAGCAAACAAATGGCATTATGGTCACCAATCACGTCATAAGAAACATTAATTTATAGTGAACAGCATGATCATCCAAGTCTGCTTTGATATAAATATTTAATCTAGTATACCAATGTGATTTTGAAACAAAATGTAATCTAGAGGACCAAATGCAATCTAGAGTACCAAATCAACCACCTGCAACATGGCCAACATGTTGGTCCGATCAATTTCTTGTACGGAATGACTAGCAAATCAATGAAACTCCCGGAAGATCAGATTGTAAACAGCTAGAGACTGGGTTTCAAAAATTTGCCCCAGTTATAACACAACTATAGTATTCTTTCTGGATTTTTTTTTTACTGAAAAACATTGACTTAAATTGTGTAGATCTTTGAGATTACTGACATACACATTCACAAAGGATTGGGTGACAGTTGGATATCTCAGTCAGCACGGAGTCCATCGGCATACTCTAAAACCTGGTCTGGCCTGGCCTGGCCCCATTGGCCTGGCCTGGCCTGGCCTCAAAGTTTGCCTGGCCTCACTTTTGGCCTCAAAATTGGCCTGGCCCCAAATATTGGCCTTGCCTCAAGTTTTGGCCTGGCCCCTAAATTGGCCTCTTCAAATATTTTTGGCCTCAAATTTTAAATTGTTATTTTCTTTATTTTCTTACATTTAGATTGAATTTTTATTGATTTCTTTTAGAAATTAAAAATTCAATGCTTTTCTTTTTAATGTTTAAGGAATAAATATATAAAAAAAATATATATGACAAGTGACCAATTGTTGAAGTTTAATTAGTTTATCCATGTCTAAACACACAATAATTACCTATGACATGCATGTACAGCACTGCTCTCGCCATCTCCCATTAAAAAGTTAAACATCATTTTAAGAGACTGACCTGATCGATATCCAACATATTTGTAAACTGGTACATGGCATTAAATTGTTATCACTGTCTAGTGCACTTTAAAATTTGCAGTTTGTTTACATTACCTGTCAACACCAATCAAGTCCGAATTCCCCTCCCTAGCAGAAATTCGATATTAATGTCGTTAATGTTTTCTGTCGCTAATCTGCTATATAGGGGTAAGATTCATTGCCTATCCTGTCATTTAACATTTCACGCGGTCTAATTTAATTAATGGCATTTGTGAATAACTGCAGCATTGCATCTTCCGATAACTTGACTCAGTGATGGTCATTAATTATCACCTCCTGATTAGAATAGAGTTTCATGGATGTGTTGCTTGTATACATGTATTTAGGAAACAATTTTTCTCCTCTGGGAATCGTCATTTTCAGAATTTGAACAAAGCAAAACATTTTGTGACCTTTGATGTTAATTAGAGCAAGTATTGGCTTCGTTTATTTTTTTCTCAAACAAGTCGTTGATAAAAGAAAAGTTACATAGCTTTTGTTCGATCCTTAGAGCAATTTAATCTACATATATACAAAATAATGTCATTGTTATACAACGGCAGGCAAAATCACATTCTTAAGTTCTTAAGAATTTAAATCAGACTGAAAAAATTCTATTAGAAGGGATTACTCGGCATACCTTTAGTCATAATTATGCATTTTTAGTACTATATTATCAATTGTAACTATTATTTTTAATAGACTATCACTATGAGACACTAAAGCCACAAAGTGGGATGTTTGATGTGCATTGAAAATAAATCAATAAAGACTCGATAAAATCATCAAATATGTGAAGAAAATATAAAAATTAATTTGAGGCCAAAAGTTTTTGAAGAGCCCAAATTGGAGGCCAGGCCAATTTTTGAGACCAGGCCAAAATTTGGGGCCAGGCCAATTTTGAGGCCAAAAGTGAGGCCAGGCCAACTTTGAGGCCAGGCCAGGCCAATGGGACCAGGCCAGGTTTTAGTGTATGCCGAGTCCATCGTATAAATTGTCTCGTTATTATTATCTTTAACTGAGAGAGATACTCCATTTATACCATTTTCACCAATTTGTAACACATATTACACAAACAAAAATGCCGCATCAAGATGGACTAAATTGTGCGCATAGTAAAGGGGTTAGAGTTTGTTTCATACAGGGTTTTGTGCTTCTCTTATTACTCGGAGGGATAATCTTTTGTAATTGGATTTGTCGGTTTTGAGAATTGATTTGATTGAGGTGCTGGTGTGTATGTATCACCTTTATAAATATTACCGTTATAACAGTCGAAAATGCTTTTAATTAATTTATAAATGCACATGTACCGACAATCAAGACAGACGACATAACAGCTGCATTGGTAGCATCGAGTCGACCTTTGATCCCAGATTTTATCATGGGTAAATTGTAAGAAAATCAAAGTAAGGGAAGTACTTATTGAAGATGGACTTTTCATTGAACATGAAAATTTTATCACAAGTGATAAAAAATGTTAATATTACTTCGTTTAATTTTATAATTGATCGAATATTAATATTACTTCATTTAATTTTTTAATTGATCATATATGTTTTAATCTTCGTTATTTTTTTAAAGGGGGTGTTAAATTGTAAAACTATTGAAATTGCTGCGCAACCGGACAAATCACAGGCTCCCGAATGAAATGCACACTCGCCGCGCTCGGACCCGAAGCGGGGGCCCACTCGCAGCAAAAGTCCACACACCAGTCATACAAGTATACATACACGCCTAGAGTTGCATAACTCCGTGGGGGTGTTCATGTTTTGTTTTGTTTTGATGGTTTTTTTGTTTGTTTATTTGTTTTTTGTTTGTTTGGTTTTTTGGGTTGTTTTTTTTTGGGGGGGGGGGGTAAATTTTTTGTAATTTTTTCAACTATGATTGGAACAATGAACACGGAGAATTTCTTGGGTGTATATTTTTAAGCCGATATACGTTCAAGTAAATTGACTCACGAAAATGTCTACAAATAATTCAAGATGCTCATGAATTCAACTCGGTACGTTAAGGATGTTTTATGTGATAATAAAAAGCAATTTCTTATCCAGGAATCATTTATTTAATTAGCAAGTTGGGTATGTATATAATGAATTGAAACATGAAAACGCCGGTAATTTAAAATGATTCTAGATTTTCGAAGAGATAAGCAAGCTATAAGTTGAAGATGATGAGGCGCAAAGGTCTTGAGTGCTGAGCGAATTACTGAGACAATCTCGTTTATCAATGACATCACATGAAGCCGAGACATGCAAATGTGGTTGAAGTTGTGTTATTTCGACAAACTCAAATATCAAATTTCTAAGCAACTGCTTAATCGAAACTTTCTATCTTTGTGAAAGTCTTCAGTTATACAAGAAAACATATTCTATAGATGTTTCAACATGTGCCACGACCTGACTTTAGCGTAAAATTAAAACGAACACATGCAGAAATAAAGTTGAAGTATTGTATTTCGATGAATGGCCTAATCAAAAACAGAAGTTGTGAATATTTCCTCTCTTTCTTACGATAAGAAAGTTTACATTGGAAATTCAGATTTTCATTAAATTTACATTGTGACACATGATATAGACACCTTCTTTCGAGTTATTGAAATCATTGCTGTATATTGAAATTCGCTTTGGAACGAAGGAGAGTACCTAATGCTTATTTAAAATCAATCAATCAATCAACCAACCAATCAATCAATCAACCAATCAATCAATACAGTTACGTCTTTATTTCTGTCTCTATCACAATATATATTATAACATTTTATAAAATGAATTCTAAAAAAAAGTTTGTGCATTAAATCAGGTGGCAGCTCTTTTTAACAATTATAACTGCTTTTTAGTTTGCACAGATCGACTGTCCAGAGGTTAGCACTTGTAGTACTTAAATGTAGATTGAAACTACAACATCTAAAAATAGAATCATTCAACAAGTATCGATACTGAATTCATAGGACCGAATTGTTTGTACTAATTTGTTTGTTCCTATTTGATTGCACTAATTTGTAAATTCAGTCACTAGGGTGCATGGGAATTATACAAGCCGTTGTAGAATTAGTTGGGCTTCGCTGCTATAAACATGAAGCGTACTCTTCAGAACCATTTTAACAAGAGCTTGGACTTTGGGTAGTTGTGTCAAACATCAATGTGACGTAGGCTAGCTGTCTATTGTATTGTAGGCCACTCAGTCATGGCTCTCTGATATCAACAAGATTTGTCTGGCTTTTGAGCTAAGACTACGCAATCGGTGTATATTTCGCTTGAAGCCAGCGTCATTTTAACTTGTTTTGACGCAAGAAATAGATAGTTACATCCTACTGAAAGTCCAAGGCCTTGTTAAAATGGTTCTAATACTCACTTGGAGCATGCCCTGTGAAGACAAAGGAAACTGAAATGATGGGGAAAACCCACTATTACATTATACATATTGCACTCAAAAGACACTTTCACAAATGCTCCTCACGTGCAGATTTACGTTACGATGAATTAATGTTCGCAGGTCTGAGAGAAAAAAGATTGCGTAATTTATAAAAAAAAAAAAAAAAAAAAAAAAAAAAAAAAAGGGGGGGGGGGGGAATAGTGCAAGCAACTTTCATGTTTAGCACTGGCGTCGGAAGCAAATTGAAAGGGGGGGGGGGGCTAGACTAATCCTAAGAAATGTTGAAAAAAAAAATTATTCCCAAAATCACGGAAATCCTAATCTGTGTGTGTGTGTGGGGGGGGGGGGGGGGGGGGGAATAGCTATACTTCCAAAAAAACAATCTTCCCTACCAATAATTTTTTATGAAATTCCTAATCCGTATGGGGGGGGGGGGGGGGCTACTGTGCCTCTGAATCCAACTTCTCAAGGTAAATTTAGGTACAATAATCTTTCCTTCGAGAAAAAGTGGGGGGGGGGGGGGGGCTGAACCCTTGGTTTTACATTACATTGTACATATGTTGTTTTCTTTATTAAATAAATGTTATTTAGGCGTTAATCTTTATGTGCAAATAAATTCATTATTTATGTTTTGATATTTATTTCACCATTTATCATCATGTGACCAATTATAACTGCCTCAAATAACTTTAACTTAAAATCCATTTCCATTCCGTTTACTTTCAATCATTGTGGATGGCGTGCTGACGTGCTGGCTTAGCCTAGTTGTATTTAACCGCGTGTTGTGTGCCGATGCTTTTCAGTAGCTGAGAGTGATCCCGGAACATAGATTCTGATATTAAGCACTAAGGTTAGTTGCATGCAGATCTTGTGATTTTTTATTTATTTTCTTGTTTGTTTTTGTTTGTTTGTTTTTTGGGGGGTGCATATTTAATGATAACGATCAACATTAATTTAATTGCACAGTTTGCGGTTTGTGGTAAATGCCACATACCTTATATTCTAAATTCCGGTTTAGTATTTAAAAAGAGCGTATCGTATGACCAAAAAAAAGGGTCACGTCCCATTTAAATATAGCGTAATAAAAAATGCAAAGACTTGCAATGAAGATTAATTGTGGTGTCTTAATTTACAAACTGCATTCGTAGGGGGTTCGAGTGTGGATTAAATATGAGGCATGCGATGCTGAATAGACATAAACGCTTGCGCTCTCTCTCTCTCTCTCTCTCATTTGATCAGGTCATTTAAAGACATATCTATAACTAGATAATAATGCGCGTACGATGGAATGCTGAATTGACATAAACGTAATTTTTCATGTTTTCACAATTCTCTCTCTCTCTCTCTCTCTCTCTCTCTCTCTCTCCGTGAAAGAAAGATTATATGAACAAACAACAAACCTTTGTGTCACCCGATGTCAATAGGAAATGAAAACAAATTACTACATACGTGCATTATAATGATAAAGAATATAGTTATGAACGTCATATCTTGGCTGTATAAAGGCTCAACTTGTACGGCCGTACAGTGGCCTAGCTAGCTAATATTTCCATTAGGAGCCCCGTCTGTATTGATTAACAGAAGGAAGTCAGTCATTATTCTCCATCAAATGGAGGTGCACACACGTTATTATCTTTAATCATATTATAACAAAGGTCAAGAAGTCGGCAACTGCAATTCACAAAATCTGCTTCAGTTAATAGGTTGTTCGGAAAACCTGTTTAAAACAAATACACTGTACTTTTTTTTCTCGCTCAGCCTGCTAATTTCTTTTATTAAAAACTCCAAATATCCTAGGCTTGTATTCATTAGTCTGATTAGATGTTAGATTTTCAAGTCACATGTACACGTTTTGTGTAGCAAGTGCTTGTGTTTTATAAAAGACCACTGTTGTTGTTCCACCGTGTGTGCAATATTATTATCACAGTCATAACATCCGCTGTTCTCCATGGCCAAACTTAATTTAAAATCTTACAACGTTTAACTGGTGCTAATGAGGGATTTCCATAGTGCCAACATCTTGCACTAGAGCGTATCGTATGCTCCAATTGTTCTCGGGAATTTTTGAGAATGAGTATGATTTTGGATGTACATGAGGGTCCATGCGCGGATCTAAAAAGGAGAAAGGGAGAGGGGTCAGGATCGATGCCCTGTTGGGAAAATTAATTAAAACTAATTATGTTCTCATAAAAAGGTTACCGATAAAAACGGAATTCAGAAAAGGACATCACCCACACATCCCCCGGAAAACAAAATTAACCCTCCGACCTTTCCTAGCTGGGAAAGAATTCTACATCCGCGCGTGGACTTTGAGTATTGAAAGCAAGCGCGGATCCAGAATTTTTTCCAGGGGGCGGGTCCGATGGATAATTTTGTTTTTCCAGTGGGTCCGAGGCCTATTTTGAGAATTTTACTATGTGAATTTAATAAGTTTGAAATTTTCCAAAGCCCCCCCCCCCCCCCAAGATCTGCGCACGAATGCGTACATATCCGGTTTTTTTACCTAGGAATCTAAGGCTAGAGATGGTAATTTTTTTTCATCGTCGGTAACCCATGTGTGACTCAATCATTTTGGACTCAAAACCGTGATTTGCGACGATGAGTGTTTTTTTTTTTACTTGCGGTCGTTTTACATACAATACTAATGTAAATTTTAAGTGACAACTATTGACGAAGTACCTACTAAAGCCAATGCTTGCATTCATGTTCGAGTCAGCGTTTAACTAGTGAGTGGAAATAAAACTATACCACTTCAAAAAGTTATTTAAAAGCGTCACGACGAATACCACATAACACATAGTTTATTTCGACACATGCACACACTCCTCTATTCATTATTCGGTAAAGTACACCTTTTAATGTCGATTTCTTTACATCCCGTTCCCTTCACACCGCGTACATCCTTGTGTGGAAGGTCATGGGTTTGATTCCTGTCTGCGACAATATTGGTTCATGAAAATAAACGGCATAATGAATAAAATGTTATGTAACACATCTAATGGAAAAAACTGACTCTCTGCTATCTTGCAAACTACAGTATTTTTTACAATTTATCTGGCTATTCTCATGTTATTTCATGTGCAACGTATATTTCATACAGCGTTGTACCATGTATTGGCATATAAAAAATGAAAGTAAAAATAATTCCCAAACTCTCCCAAACTCTCTCAACTGAATACAAAAATGTGGCCTTTGATATAAGTGAGTGGAAACGTATGTTCCGAAGAAGTGCATACTAAGGAATGCTTGAGCGTTAACTAAAGAGGCAAGCTAAGAACTGGTCGTAATTCCTTATTACGTAGTCGTATTCTTTAATTATGTTCTCCTTAACGCTTGTTTGAATCATTAAATATCTGAAGTAAACCTAAAGAACTACTTCACTAACTATAGTTTCAGCAACATTTCATTCGGCAGACATATACATTCTGGAATCGAGCTTAATAAAGTTTCTCATGTGTTGGTTACTTGGTTTGCCGTGAGTGTGGGGGAAAGGGGGTTGGGGGTTGGAATGCCCTTCATAATCCTTCAGTCCGTGACATGGAGGAGAAAAGCCCATGTGGCCGTATCCACCTTCTCCATATATTTTTATTGTCATTTCCCGGTTTTTTTTCTGTTTTGTCATTTATATCTGGCTTACTTTTAAATTCCGGTATGACCAGTATCACTTTTTAAACTTTAACTCAAGAAGTTACATTGTAACTTAAGCCTTTAAAGGTGCATGGTCACGATTTTGGTCAAATTCTGTTTTTCTGTTTTTATTCATTGCAATGCTTTAGGAATGCATTTCTAATGATTAAATAAAATTTGAGAGTCAGTCGTAGAGCTATAAGCAAGATACAGGACTCACAATTCTTTGTCATGTAAACAAGGCTCGTGCCCTGTTTTCGTTTACGTAAGATCAATATACCTCTAAAATATCTTTTTCAAACTGTTTGTATATCCTCGTTTTTAGCATAAATAACAGCTTCTGACATTTAACACATTCATTTTAGTTCTATAACTAGAATTTCCACTTCAACATTAAAAATGTAAACAAAGACTTTGTTTACATAGCAAAGAATTGTAAACTCTATAACTCGCTTATAATTTAACAAATGACACTAACATTTTGGTTGTCTATTAAAAATGCCTTACTAAAGCATTGTAAACATTAATCGGAAGAAGAATTTTTGATGAAAATTTTACTTATGCTGTATGGCAATTCGTAAACTTAGAGGAACGGACATTCATATCTCATTTTATTGCATTTTATTGAAAGTGTTGCCTTCATCTTCCAGTAAAGGACTTTTTATGTTTAGTTTAGTAATAAAATGAACTTTGAAATTCCCCTTTAGTTCTCCTCCATAAACCCATGCGCACATGGTTTAAACAAACCTTAAATTTACCACATCATGATGCTACATACTGAGTATTATGTAATGTAATGTAATACAATTCTGATAATACAGAGTACCTGTACAACGAAACCGAACCAATCGAAACGAAGCCAAAAATAAAAACGAAACGAAGCCAAAAATCGAAACGAAACAAATCCTAAGTAACAAAAAGTTTTTGTCTGGCAGTTTCTATGTTAATATGAATACGTCAGTGAAAAACATTATTATATAATTTTTATAAGTACCGCTTAAGTATTTACAACGGCAATCTTAAAAATTCAGGTTGTTATTTATTGTTTAAAATTTTACTTCAATGAATTAGTAGTCACTTTTATGTAGTCGTAATTGAATTACTAGTATTTATTAAAGTTCTCTGCAGTTCATATAGGCGCTCCCCAGCTAATTTTGTAAATGACGATTTATATCTATTTATATTGGATGTGTCTACCCTCTATACATGTACTATAGTTGGTTTTATAGTATAGAGGATAGACATATATAAATAGATATCGTTCGTCATTTATAAATTAGCTGGGGAGCCCATATGCTTCAGTTTTGTTTAAAATATTTTCTGTTTCGTCTGTTTCCTTTCGTTTCGATTTTTTGGGGGTTCGTTTCGTTTGGATTGGTTTCGTTTCAATTTTTTTCGCACCAATTTACAGGTAGCCAATATTATAACAAGATACATATTTTTCAATTGTTTCTTGAAAGTTTTTATCACCCACTATACTAGTATCTAAACTTTCTCCTTGGGAAAAGAAGAGGGTGTATTTTGTAATTAAGCTTGTTTAGTTTTTTTAACAAAAAATACTTTGTGTCAAGGTTTGATTAAACTGGATTAAAAATCCTGTAGATGACCACGAATAGTCAATTACGACATTGACACCGGCAGACGACACAGCTAAGCTCACCCGAGTCATTGGCTCAAATGAGCTAAAATGATTTTGATTAAAATAACTCCAAAGGGACATAAAGATTAAATTGAAAACAAATCAAATTACCCGTCCCTCATTCACTGTGAAATGGTATCAAGCGAAGTAGACAGATAATTTTTGTTGCTATTTCGAGATGAAAGTAATAATTTGTTAAATGTTATATATTAACGACAAAAACGTGTCTGGTTCATTTCCCTTGTAGAATGGATTACCTAAAGACAAAATGGGCAATTTGGTTCAAATCGCTGGATGCTGATAAGGATAACAAAATAACACCTGAAGACATGCAGATTTCTGCCAAAAAGTTCGAGGAAATTCGGAAACTAATAGGAGATAAGGGGTCCGTAGACGGAGCGGAGTTCGACAACACAAAATGGTGGAACGACTACATCTTCCGTAAGGGTCCCGGGGTGTCGATGACGAAAGACGAATTCGTGGAATCCCTCGCAGAGGCCTACCAAAAAGACAAAGCGGCTTTCCGCCAAGAAATGGAGCGATGTTTCGGCGACATCGCCAAATTCGTCACGGAGAATATGGACCGTCCTATACAGGAGCAGGAATTCGCCTTTGGGTTCAAGGTGTTCGGTCAGGAGGATGCCGGACAGGTAGCGAAGGCCTTCCAGCTGTTCACGGCCGCTTACGGGCAGCCCACGGTACAGCAGATAGTGGACGCTTGGGTCCAGTTCATTACAGACGATGATCAAAGCAAACAGGATATGATTAAGGAGGCTTTTGGAAACTGAAACCAATCACGTGACAGTGTTCTAAGAAAAAAAAATACTTATATATTTGTGGATGTACCATTGCCTGTTGTCTTTTATAATGTTATTTTTTTCCATTTAATTCATATTTTTTCATTTAACAAAAAATGTACCTCTTTGTGTAATTAAATTTATTTTAAAAAACATATGGCAGATATTATCAAATTACATCGTTTAACAGTGAATACAGCTGATTTCTTAGCGGCCTTAAATTAATGAAAAATTTTCACAATTGTATTGGTAAATCCCAAGACTTTTGTTCAATACTAGACACACTTGTTGCAGCTGTCTTTCTCATGTTTTGAGAAGACCCTTGAACTATTTAATTAAGATGATAATTTGAAGTCAAAGATATGGTTTGGACATGTTCCTTTGGAAGAGGGATTAATTCAGATTTGTGGAATACAGTAAATATTTGAATATGCTTCAAAAAATTCCATATTATGCAAACAGCAACACTTTCTGGGAACTACTTGGGAAAGATATCCTCCTTTGCAAGTAAATTGCCTATTTGGGATGATACAGTACATCTTTGATGCATTGATTTGTTTCAGTAACGGTTTTAAACATCACACTTGAGTAGTAATAGGGTTCCTCTTAGTGTTGTAAAGATGAAACAAAGTGATTAAGAAGAATCAACAAGTAACACAAAAACAATCTTGTGAGCCAACAACACAATGCAAAACAATTCACAATTTTATTCCACATTGAAACCTCTATGTACAAGTTATTAATAATTTGGTTCCTGTCAATCAATGAATTCTCTGTGTGTCAGTCATACTGAAACTGATGATGTCATATAGAACAAGTCAACATCCCTACGATACAATGCTGGAGCTATTGATAAAAAAAAACAACAATTCTTTGCAATTACGTAACACAATCATCAAGTCAAACTGCATCTTCATGATGAAAGATAAATATGAAAGGGATGACATCTAATCTAAAAGAGAAAAGTACTGTACACATGGAGCACACTTATAGATAAATGTAATAATTCATTTCCAATATTCAGTGAATTCAAGATGCAGAAGTTGGACAACTGTAAAAATCCATTCCTAAAGAGTCACTGAATTATGCTATTTACACAGAATAAAAATTCCTCATGGTAAAAATAAAGCAGTTTTTCTTAATAAAAAGCGAACCCCCAAAATCGAACAAAAGTTGGACCATATTTTCTATATAACGTGACATTGACGGACAACATAAGTTACGACTCTAAGGTCAACAATGAGGTCTGTAGGTCTACGATGGCAGTATTTCTGGAAATCTTGTGTACCCGAACACAATTCATCATTATCGTTAACAAAGTGTCACGATTTCGGTTTGGTTTCCTGATCGCTGACGTTTCTGATGTAGATCACATCTTCCACTGGTTCTATAGGCTCGTCGTTTTCATACATGTAGGAGGAAGCAATGGCTAGTACTGCACCATCCGGACTAAATGCAAGGGACGCAATTCCAGCGGGATACCTACAACACCAGATAAAGTTCTGAACAAAAGTTTCTTGTGAATATATAATTGATGAATGAGGCATTCCAGTACCTAGATAACATTCATATTTATCAAAATAAAGACTTGAAAAAGGAATTGTAAATGTTTTGAAATAAATACTGTACAAGTTAATATATGTTCTACCAAATTGGGAAATTCTTACTTTTGAGTATTGATCAATTCTCAAATTGTAATTGAAAGGAGAAAATAATTAAAAAATTGATTCCAAAACTCCATTTTTGAAATAAACAATCTTTTTCATTTTGTTCATGCATAGGTAGTAATAAATTAATCTTGCATTTAAAATTGTCACACTCTGACTCTCTTCAACATTGAGGGATGATATAAATTTCAAGTGTTACTGGTATCTTTGCAAAATACATATAATTATACTATAATTTACTAAATGTTATAGACTGCACACATTTTTTTAAAGCTATGTTTAACTGCGCAATGTAGGATAATCACATTTGTGAAGGAAAAGTTCCCTTTTTTAAATGCTTTGATGACACCAGACACGAGCTATGGTGAAAGATGAATGCTTTGTGCACTAATTATATCTTGATCATATCAAATCCTTTTGCCATGTAATATATGAACCTTTGCTATATTTTGACATCCTAAAATACGTTGTTTTAATATTTAAGGGAAAAAAAATTGTTTAAATAGTAAAATACTATAATCATTTAGATCTCACTTAATTCATCATTCAGGTTCACCAAATTTCCATGATAGTGTAATATATTTTATTATCTAATACACTAAACAGAACAAAATTATTTAAAAAAAAAAAAGCTTCATATTTCATAAAAATTTAACAGTTTTAACATAAATACCTGTGAAACTGGCACAATCTTTTCTTGTTAAACCCGTCCCAGATGTTGACGAATCCATCGGAGCCCCCCGAGGCGAACGTGTTGTGATGTGTGTGGAAGGCAATGGCATTCACAGGATATATCTTCTCCACACCATTCTCTTTGATTCGATGACACTTGAATGCATACTTCCTTTTCTGTACCTCTGGGCTTGGATCAAGATATTCTACAGCTACCCTTCCTAAAAAAAATTACAAGAATCTTGTTATATATTTTAAAATTTACACTGTTTTTAAGTTCTTTACACGGGTATTGAAATTTGACAAACTAGGTACCGTTACAGCACATGAAACACCTCAGAGTCCTGAAATTATTTTTTATATAATAATCAATATTTAGCAGTAGGAGAAGGGATAAGTACAATGTACAGCATCATAATATAAACTCCCTTTTCTGCATGAATAAATGGTATCCCAAATAAAAAGTTGTTATATGCTTGGTTTTAATCACATTAATTTTAAAAAAAATAACTGAATGGATAAAAATCATTTATTTAAAATAAGATAGAATTGTTGTCCCTAAAAATAACTGAAGTAAAGTCACGTATACATATTTTACACATCAAATTCATCTTGTCATTTACAGGTACATCTAACCAATGAAAATGTATAACTTTATTTACCCTCAATGGAGCTGAGTACGTATCCCTGTTTGTTGGGGAAGCATCGGATACAGCGTGTCTGGTACTTGAGACTGGACTCCCTCCTCTGTTGGACGTATCCCATGTTCCTCAGGTCCCAGACCAGGATCCTCCGCCCGGCAGTCCCCACCACCAGCCTGTCCCCACACACAGACATCGTGTACACCTGCAGTGTATATAAATACCAGAATCTATATATGATACTATTGGATGAGAGTTTTATGGTGAACACAGCCTGTCTCCTTACTCAGACATCGTGTACACCTGAAGTGTCTACAGGTATCAGCATCTATACATGTATCTGATACTATGGGATGAGAGCTTTATGGTTAACACAGCCTGTCTCCTTACTCAGACATCGTGTACACCTGAAGTGTCTACAGGTATCAGCATCTATATCTGATATTATGATATGAGAGTTTTATGGTGTCAGAACACAGCCTGTCTCCTTACTCAGACATTGTGCACACCTGACTCATGTTTACAAGGCAATAACAAGTTATAGACAAATTTCTTGGGCAGCAGTGCATTAGGTCTACTAAGCTGAATTGATCAGTTTTATTGCCATATTGGAAAGGGGAATAACTACATGGAAGTTTTTCACTTTAAGTTTAAAAAAAATATTATCAACATAATTTCCTATTCATATCCTAATTTCACTGATTTTGTACACACCTTGTCCGGCTGACTGAAGGACCCCGCAGCACATGGCGCCCTGGGGTCCCACAGTTTGACTGTGGAGTCCCAGCTCCCTGTGATGATGACATTGACCTCTGGGCAGTACTCGACACAACGAATTGGGTCATCATGTTGACCTACATTCTGTTCTGTAAAAGACCAGACATTAAAATTAAAATCCATGTTATTATTACAATTTCAGTTCTTCAAATTTTTGTTGTTATCATATTTGAACCACAGAACTTCAGGGCAGTTCAGGCAAACTTGATAGAATTAATCAAATTGTAGACATTGAATTTTTACTTGTTTGATAACTTTTCTCTTTATAAAGCTGCTTGGTCCAATTTTACAATATATATTATGTACGTTGTAAACAAAGGTTTTGTTAAGTATATGTATAATATATTGTACACATGATACTGTACATGTAGATTCCTAATCAAATGTGAGGAATTAATATCTGCATAAAATCGTGAGAATTTCCATTTTATTTTTCAGACGGTTGAAAATTATATGAAACTGCAATAAAAAGTTGTCATTCCTGATTTTATATTTACATGATTTGATGCAAACAATCGAATCATGGAATTAAGTACTCATTGACAATATTTCTATATTTAAAAGAAGACTGGTTCTCATGGTGTAAAAAGGTGTAAGTCTGTTGATTTAAATGTACCTGTGCTGGTGTTAAAGTCAAACATTTTGAGTGTACAGTCTAATCCTCCACTGTATGAATGTACTGCATCCTTGTGAAAAAAAAGATAAAAATAATTAAAGAACACATATTCATTAAAAGATAAACAATTCAACTTTACAAACGACAATTGGAAAAAAGGAGAGAGAATGAATGAAAATAATGTAAGCCGTAAAGCGTTATTTCAATAATATAAATCATTTGCATGTTTCATTTCATCACAGCATGCTTCATGTAATTAGAGGAGAAACCATTCATTGATTTATTCAAAAAGTTAAATTCTAAAAGTCCACCCAGTCTTGCCAATACTTACATAAAAGCAACAATCTAACACAGGTTCTGAATGACTATATTTAATCCTCAGGTTGTTGGAAATAACATCGTACAATCTGACCGTCTGATCCCAAGAAGAGGCCAGTAGAAACTGATTGGTTGTTCCAAATTTGACAGCAGAAATTCCATCTTCAGGGGCATTCTTTAACTTGAATTCATTTGGTGTTTCTGCCATAACAATTCTACATGTGGAAAAAATTGGGAAAATATGTGACTGAATAAAATCTCTTCACTTCTATTGTTCTAGACCGATTTTATATATCAACCAAGAGGAAAACCACGTATTGAAAATTTCATTAATGAATTGTAGGAGTATTTTTACTTAAAAGTACATATGGAAAAGGTTGATTCTCTGTGTGAACAGCGATTTATAACATAACACACATGCAGTGCGAGTGTAATGTATTTATGTTTTTCATTGGTCTTTATGTTCTGTACATTGCGATAATGTGTGATATATTTACATACATAGTTCATAAATCTCATTAAAACATCAATAAGACAAACCGATACCAATGTTACGCTTACGTTCGTTTGTTTTCTAGCTTTTCAAAATAGCGTAGCTCTCCACCGCCAAAAACAAAAACAGGAAATAGATTCTAGAAACTTAATCCAGCATTTTCCGGTCAGATAGTAAAAATCCGGAACAAATACATTTTATTCCCGCAATGTATTTTTTTAAAGATTGGATCATATATTACAGGTGTGTCAGATGTGTATTCGAGAAATTTTCCAAGGTATGTTTATTTATTTTTTTCAGGAAGGGGGGTTCAATTTTTTTTTATTTAAATTGCATGTTTCCATTATTCAGACTTTTCTTGGGATTGACATAACCCTCTAATATACGATACCTTTAGATACAAACATATCTATGTTGGTAGTCTAAACAGGACGTATGTGCAGTTACTATAACTCCATGACTGCATTTACTGAATTTGGATTTTTTTTTTAAAATGCCGTCATACGATTTCAGTAAACTCTCTAATATTAGGAGAAAAACGGTATACTTTAGATAAAAAAGTGACTACGTGAATTTCACAATGCTTTGCATCATAAATAAAATGAAATTCCTCGCCAATTTTGTTACAACAGCTTTACAATATTTAAACAATAAAATGTTTTCTTTGATGATTCATTCGGGATATGAAGGTATAGTTTGTCCCAAGATATTTATGCAGCACATTTGGACGATTTTTTGTTCTATAAATAGCTATGAATTAACTTCAAGTTTCCGTAAGAAATAGAGGGAATAATACTTGGGAGATGTAAATATATATACATATGTACGTACAGTGTATGTTCGTTTCAGTTCTTTGTACACTATATATTCCATCCTCCTACTTCCACAACTGGAAGGTGATGATTTGTAAATTCTTAGGTTTACTAATATTTTTGTAAAAATAATTAAAAACATTCAAATTCAAAATTTAATTGTTTTTATAAATTCTCTATATATATTTCCAAAAGAGGATTTTTTTAAAATAGCAATTATGCCATTTTTGTAAAAACTGATCTCCTAACCTTTGATTAACAGTTTTCTTAATCCAATTATTGTTATAATGAAAAGATTCATGCATGGTCACACCATATACATGTATTTGAAAGGCTGCATTTGTCTTATATATAATAATATAGCCATGGATATGGGTCTTCCCGTGCACTTTTCCTTTGTCAAAAAGTTTGCGTACATGCACATACATATATAAATGTGAATTGTTATCTTTTAACTGTTATTAATAATGTAATAATAAATTCTAATATTTCTTTTAAACTTTAAACATGGATTTCTTATTTCTAGGATTGATTTATTAAGGTGCGCACGAATCAATCAAACAGTAGATATATAAAGTATATTATACCGTATGCATGTATTGAAACTTTACTTTTTGTAATTTTAAAAAGTCGATTTTTTCAGTTTTAAGGATTTCTAATCTGGGATATTTTTGTTCTATTTTTTTTTTTACAAAGAGCATGTACGTCCGTAATAAATGATGTTCATTGCATGGTAGCTATATACTCTATATAGACCTATTTATTCTTTTTAAATACTATTTTATATTTTCGGGAAGGGGGGAGGTGACACCATGCACACAACGAAATTGCGCACAACAGTTTTATTTATTTATTTTTGCAAAGTTAAATAAATACTGAGTCTCCCGAAACTTGAAACTTAATAAGCAGTATTTTGAGGGGAGAAGGGCAAACTACAAATGATATATTAGTCTAATAATTAAAATCCAATCCCTCACAAGCTCCTTTCATTTTGATTTGTTGCGTCAAAATAGAAGTTTGACTTTAAGCAGACTGAAATAATATTAATAGAAAACTTACCATACAGAGGAAAAAAATACGGTTGTTTGTAATTGTTCAAAAGAATTGAAATTTGTTTATAAAATAAATATTGCATTTTTAAACCCCTTTCGGGGCCTCTTTTCCAGAATATAATCAATGCAGGATGACCTAGATATCGGGAGAAACAGATAACGATGGACGCCAGATCTGAGAGGCTGTTTCTTGGACTTGATTTCAGTACTCAACAAGTAAGTCATGTTTCATATAAAAGCGAACATGGACAATTTAATCTCAGTGCACATTCTTTGCACTGCAGTAATCATGGTTAAGTTCCAGTTTAGGTCTTACATACCGATCCCGATCCAAAAAGGGAGGCGGATCTTATCTCTCTCTCTCTCTCTCTCTCTCTCTCTCTCTCTCTCTCTCTCTCTTAATTTTGCAAAACTGCATTTTCATTTATCTCTGTCAGAGACATAAATAACTATTACTGGTATGTTCTCAGCTGATTCAATATATATTATTAAAACTCTCTCTATACTTGTCCATCTACAATTAGGGTGATTTAACCATGCATCGGACACATACCTTGGATCGGACAACTTTGTTTATAAATATACAAATAAATGTGCATGCGTTCATGTGTTGTTTCGTATATTCCTGAATTAGAACAAATGAACTTTATCATTATTAAGAATTTGACAGTCACATTGTCAAAGAAATAGCAATATAGACATCGTAAAATGACATCAAATACGCCATTATTGAAAATTTAGTTACGAAGATATTACACTAAAGCATGATTTGAATGTTGTGCGTTTGATTGTAAATTAGTGAAAATGCACTCTCTGCGTAAAATAATTAGAAAGAAGTAAGTTTTGAAACAAAATTTGATTAAAATAAGTCCAAGAAATTCGAACAATTAATGTCAAGGTCATTATTGCACCATATGTTCATTTCACCATGGATCGGACACAAATTAACCATGCATCGGACAGTTTTCACTGCATGATTTCTTCTAATAATATGGAGATTATGTGCCCATTCCTTGTGATATACTTTAAATGTGAAGTAAAATAAAAATTTAAAAAATAATTGATACAAACATTTTCCTCAAACCACTTAAAAATCGAGTTTTACGGACACACCATTTTTAGTCCAAAGTTCCTGTAGGAGCTGGCACGATAAAGAACCCCTTATGTTAAATATTCCTTTAAACAGAAGCACTAGTCTTAATTCCTATATGTATATTTGAGGATTTACATTAAAAGAAATATGAATAGCAATTGAATAAATAAATATTTCCGAACCTTTGTATTTTTGCATTAAAACCAGAAAATGTTGTTATTTTTAATCTCTACTGCACTGCTATAGCTGTCCGATGCTTGGTAAATATTGTCCGATCCATGGTGAAATAGTTCAACACTTCATTAATTTGCTTTATTTTCTACATTTTTAACAATTTCACAATTTTTTCTCCAATAATTAAGCAAGGGGAAAACCTGTACCTTTTAAAACAAGTTTTATTTATATTTGGACGATATTTAATGCGTGAACAAAGGGAAAAATCCAAAGGTGTCCGATGCATGGTGAAATCACCCTAAATCCATTTTTTCTATATTGTGAATCTGTTTTGACATTCAGCTCATCTTCATAGATACTTTTTTCTATTCGAAGATCAAAGCAGTTGCTATAAATGATGCCCTGAAAATTGTAAATGAGACTGCCGTCAAATTTGATACAGATTTACCAGAGTACAAGTAAGTGATCGGATGTGCCATGCATGCATGAAATGTACATCTTATAATTATAAATATAATACATTTTAAATAATATTTATGAATGTAAATCAGGAGAGAAATTCATGCAGATAATAAACTTTTCTATTGTGTATGATATATTCCACCACTTTTTCCTTAATATTTCAAATATATTGTACATAGATGCCAAAACTAAACATTCATTCACTTTAGAAATGAATGAAAAACATCCCTTTTTTCTTGTTTGAAATGCACCCTCTATTGTTTCAGGTTTCAATATACATTTGTATATATATATTATTGTTAGCCAGAAATAAAAATTCTATGGGGATTTTGCATTCCAAACAACATGAAAAGTTAATACCCACAAGATAATAATGATTAATGTGGATTGGCATATTTTTTGATTTCATGTAGTCATGCCACTCCCACATTCATTTTTTTCCCCTTTGTATTGAAAAGGGGAATAACTCATTTTCAAAAAGAGAAAATTTGAAATTGAGTTATTTCCCCTTGCAAATGATGCAGCAAAACTTAAACTAACAGATTATATAATTTTGGAAAATCTTATGTAATTGATTCATTTTTTAAATCTATTACATATAGTTTTCATGTATTACATATCTATTTATTACACAATTTCCCTTAGATTAAACTGCGAAGAAGAGAATCAATAAATTATAAGTTTGAAGCATTTAAATTATTATTAAGTTAAATAGGTATTAATTTAAATGAAGATTTTCATTAAATATTTGAGAAATAGTTCATCGATTATCAATTATACTTTCAGAACACAGGGAGGTGTCCATATCCATGATGATCAGGTCACAGTTACTGCCCCTACTATTATGTGGGTCAAGGTAAGATTATGTACCATGTGTTCCTGCGTAAGGTTTCTTTGAGTTTCTTTTACTTATATATTGAGACATCACCAAATTCCTGTTGATCGCAGTGGATGGCTATGCAATTTAGGCCAATTCATGACCCCAAGGCTGATAAAAGGCCATTGAGCCGTGAGGGGTTTTGTTTTGTCTATTAAATGTTTTTCCTAAGAGCCATTATATTTGCTTTGAGTGCTGATTGATTTGAGAAGCTCAGTTGCACCACCTGTAAAAAATTGTTTGATGAAAAAACAGTATCTGCATGACTTATGTATGGTTTGGCAAGATTACTACATACTGACTAAAAGTTTAAACTCTTAGTCAGGGTAAGGCAAACCCAACCTTTTTTTTAATGTGGCCTTAAGTCTATTGTAATCTTGATTTAACCCAACCCTGACTTTCCACACACTTTGCAAGTGATCATAACAACTTGGCCTTGACCTGTGTGAAAACTCAATCGATATATGTGTCATCTAGGAGACAAATTTTTGTTCATGCTTGGCATGAGGATGGATACTTAAGGTCAGACGACACGTTCCTCGAGAATCTTTTTTGTATCCCCTCGTAATAAAGAGTTCCAATCAAAAATATTAATTTTATAATTACTTTAAAAAATGATCAAAATTTACTTGGGTTTGGTTATGTGTCTAGATGGCCGAGTGGTTAGAACCGCCCACTGCCAGAAGCGTATAGGTTTTAGAGGTCGTGAGTTCAAAAACCCGCCCCGGCGGAGATATAGTTCTAATATCATATATAGTAAATATCGCTGTGCTGTAGATGTATTTATTTCTATATCAGCAATTCAAGTGTATTTTCAAGAAGATTATATAGGAAATTGCATACTCAAGTATTTTGTAGAAATGCCTGGTAAGGTACCCTAATTTTTTGCAAGAAAGCTTGTCAAAGTGGTAGTAAACCATTAACAAATTCCTGGAAAAAGTTATCTAAAATTGAGTAACGTGTCGTCTGACCTTAAATCTAAGAGTTTTAGAATTACAGTGTAACTGCTATCAGATTAAGTGGGACTCTCTGTACTGAGAATCTGGATGCAGATCTATACTGAAAACCGTTGAACACTTTGAATTACACACGACGCCAGAAATTCTGACATTAGTGACAAACATAACTCACGAAGTTTCATTGAACTGGAGTCGTTACTGGACTGAGAATCTTCCAGAAATTTGTAAAAAATATTGATGTCTATACATTTAATTTCTCAAAAAATTGTTCAATGCTGTATTAATTAAGGCTTTACTAAATGTCATATACACACCAGCAATCGTGATGCCATGATTTCTGGACAAATTTTGAAATAAAAAGTGGTCCGTTACAAACAAGTTAAGATATTGATTTTTATATCAAAATGCGTAAGTAATGTGGATGTTTACTTTGGAATGAAGAATGATGCAAATTTTTCACTGTATTTGTGTGCTGATTTTGAGGACAAACTTCTATAAGTTTTGTGGACAATTTGCTATTAATTTTAGGACAATTAATATTTGTTAATTAAGAATTCTGAGGACAATTTGCTTTCAAATTGACAGGCATTTGACCTACTTCTGGATAAGATGAAGAAGGATGGTTTCCCGTTCGACAAGGTGGCTGGTGTGTCAGGTGCTGGTCAGGTGAGTATGATACATAAAAAACTCAGGTATTAACTATTATACTAAACAGGTGTGAATTCATAAACATACTTCTCTCATAGATTTACACGTTTGATTCACAAATACAGGAACCACACTAAAAAATTAGCTAATGATAAATTTTAATAACAATATACTTTCTGATTCATGCAAAAAAAATGCATCAAATTCAGAAAGATTAATTTTTGGGTGATCTGTAAGGCTTAAATCTGCACTTATGCATTTAAATGTTCAACCTCCAAACATGTAGAAATTAGTAAAAAAAAAAATGATAATTTAAAGAAATTTGACAAATTAACATGGTCAATATTTGAATAAAAGGTTTAAATTAAATTTGATGATTTTTAGTATCTTCCCTTGTTCACTTACAAATCTCTTTAACTTTGATAAAATAGCAACATGGAAGTGTGTACTGGAGATCAGGAAGTGCTCAGATTCTGAGAAATCTCAGTGAGAAGACGAGCCTTCATCAACAACTACAGGTACGGTATATAGGGTGATCAATGTATTCGTAACCAGCAACTCTTTTGATGATCTATGATAAGATTCCTTCACATTTTGAATAAATATTTCTTATTCAAAATTCCTGATTTGATTAAGTGGTAAACCTAATATGAGTATACACCTGTAGTACTGTGTAGTTCATTGTAAAAAAATATGGTGTGACAAGTAGATTAACTGTAATGCTTATGCATGCAATCCAATGCCATGAATGACATGATTTTATGTTTTTATTTCCTTATAGAACTGTTTCTCAGTTCCTGAATCACCAATATGGATGGATGCCAGCACAACCAAAAATTGTAGGGAATTAGAGGAGAAAGTTGGAGGACCTCTGGTACTCTCTCTCTGTGTTTGTCTGTCTGTCTCTCTCTCTTCTCTCTCTCTCTCTCATTCTCTCTCTCTGTTTGTTCATCAGTGTCTTTCTCTCTCATTGATATAGGCAAAAATACATATAGATACATGTATTATTAAATTGGTCATGAACCATTTCAGCAGATCATCAATTTTCCTTTTTTATACAACCTTATACAATGTATGTGTTGATGTACTATGTACAGAGACTGGCAGAGATCACTGGATCCCGTGGATTTGAGAGGTACACTGGAAACCAGATCATGAAGATTTCCCAGACGAGACCCTCAGAGTACAAAGACACTGAGGTAGTAGTATAAGCAATGTAGACATTGAGACAGTGTATAGACACTATGACAAAAAGAGACAGAGGTACACAGTGTAGATATTGTAGACACTGAGACAGTGTATAGACACTATGACAAAAAGATACAGAGGTAGTCTGAGGTACATAGTGTAGACATTGTAGACACTGCGTATAGACACTTAGACAAATAGAAACAGAAGTTCACACAGACATTGTAAAGACTATTAGACAAGTAATAGGCACTAAAACAATGAATAGACACTTAGACAATGAGTAAAATCTTAGACAAGGAGTAGCCACTAAGAAACTAATATTATATACATTTATAACAGTTGGTAGACACTTGGACAGTGAATGAACTCTTAATATAATGCAAACACTTAAACAATGCATGATCACATACAATTTACCAAAGGCAAAATCACCAGAGTACATATTAGACATAGAGAAACATTATATACATCAACATTTGGAAAATGTGTAGACACTTCATAGACAAAACCCTCCAAGTACACAGAAAGACAGTTACAGTGTATATAATTTTTAGACTCCAGAAAAAAAAACTCAAAAAAAAAAATTGGGAAATTTAAAGTTTCCCAAAATCTTCAAAATCCTAATGTGTTGGGGGGGATCCATGGGGTAAAAAAATAGGCCATTGAGTTATTTGATTTTTTTTCCAGAGGATATCATTGGTCAGTAGCTTTGCAGCCTCTCTGCTGATTGGGGACTATGCACCAATCGATTTAAGTGATGGGTCGGGGATGAATCTTCTGGATATTACAACCAAGAAATGGTCACCAGAGTGTTTAGAGGTTTGATGAGTTAATTATCCTCTCTACCATTAGCATAAAGCAATAGATTGATCATTGAAAGTCATTGCATAACCATACTATTGAATAAATGGGTTTTTTCTGCACTTGCAAATTTTTGTGCTTTGGTTCCCACATATTATTATAAGCTTATAAGCTATTGAAAATTTTAAGTCAGTTATCAAAGTCTTTTTGTACAAAATTCTTCTAATGGAGCTAGTAAATTCATCTTTTTTTTAAAGGCCTGTGGAGAAAACTTGAGTTTAAAGCTAGGAGAACCAGTTCCCTCCAAGCAAATTGTTGTAAGTTTATAGATTTATAAATGCAGACCGATATACATCATAGCGCAACTGTCCACATACTAGTATACAGCTCTAGCATACATTTCAGTTACTAGCTAGTATTTTCTTTAGTTTTCTACAACTTTTGGACAAACAATACATGTAAATATAAAAATTATGCATTTGATCATGTTTATAACACTGTTCATTGCAGGGAAATGTTAGCCAGTTTCTGATTGGACGATACAACTTCAGTCCAAACTGTAAGGTCATAGCTTTTACTGGAGACAACCCAGGTAAATGAGTGCAGGAAAATTTACAAAAATTTAAACTTACTGTTGGCCGTGTGCAAGCTGAAATTTTCTTGGAGATGAAATTTGGGGGATTTGTGTTCTACAATGCTTTTGTGGGATTTTATTTTGTTGCTAAATTAATAATATTTATAACATTTAGACATATAAAAGCCGCCATGAGAAAAGAGTGCTTATGGCATTTTTAACACATTTTTAGATTTTTACATAATTAAATTAAACACATCTTAATGTTGTCAAATCTTAAATTCCAATGCTATCAATGAAATTGGATTTTGATTTGTGAGATCCCCTCAGTGGAAGCAATACTTCGGAATCCTCCATTTAAACATCACATTATATTTGATTAAGTATATATATTTCATTACAGTTAAATGGTTGTTTTTCACTTTTAGCATCGTTAGCTGGAGTGGCTCCAAAACTAGGAGATGCAATAGTAAGTACCCAGAATTGTGGTTTTTACCTTAATTGGCCAACTTACCTGAACAAAAGGTCAATCTATATTTCTGAATAATGTAAGTTGAAACAAGAGTACATTATGCTCAATGCTGAGAAGAAGGCATCCCTTAATTATTCACCTGCATATATTTACAATGTTACTGACCATAAACTTGACATTTATACCAAATATAACATTTATATTGCATTGACAATGCTGGTATTATGAATTCTCTTTGCTGATTACTGCTACAAAATCCTCAAGATCGACTGTATATGAAATATGTTTCGTTATACAACCCAACTTTTTTATAATTACATGTAAATCCTGTTTTGACATAGATTAGTCTGGGATCCAGTGACACTGTCTTCTCTTGGTTACCACGGCAAAATGCAGAGTTGGAAGGTCACATTTTCGTTAACCCCATCGACTGTGACACATACATGTCTCTTGTCTGGTAAATACAGAACTATATATAATTGTATTCCTTTTGCTTAAAAAAATAAGTTAATGTTTTTCGAAAACTTTGGATGTATTTTTTCAAAAATATGATTTTAATGTCAGTAAAATATTTGGATAAATCTTTGGTTTTATAAGAAGTATTGCAATTCTGTTTTCAAAATGAAAATAAAGTAAAATATGTTTATAGCATAGCAGCATAATTTGATACTGATTTCTTTGTTCCTTTGTTGTCCAGCTTTAAAAATGGATCTCTCACTCGAGAGAGAATTAAGGACGACTGTGCTGAGGGCTCATGGGAGAAATTTTCTGAATACCTAACAAAAACACCCACAGGAAACAAAGGAAATATTGGTAAAATTAATGTTAATTTCGCAGCCTCACTTATTCTGAAAATACATTTCTCACTGCATTTAATGTGTCCATGAAATACATAGGTGTAGGTGAAATGCTGGTATATTACACTATTTTAACTAGATATTTTTATAGAAGCATTGATGAAGGTCTTTAACTGTTTTTTGTTTGCAGGAATTTACTTTGATGTGATGGAGATTCAGCCACTAGTTCAGGGAATTTTCCGCTTTGACAGTGCTGATCAAAAGGTAAATAATAACTACAGTTAAAAAAATATGATATGAACATGATATGAACAGATACATGTACTATGTAATTAGCAATATTTTGGAATCATTACTAGGAATAATGTGAACATATGTAGATATAAATATCATATGGATCGAAGTAATGAATCTGTTGCCAATTTCTTACCCACCCTCAATATTGTCACTGTAATGATGTTGTAATTTTAAGTCCAAATTTATATGAAGCTAAGTAAAGTAATATTGGTGAACTTCTATCTTGCATTGAGTTTTTGTTTGATGCTACCTACTCATGATTACCACTTGGCCCATTGGGGACTGGACAATTCATGGCACTGGATTCTTTTATGACCAAATTACCTCAGATAATTGGTTGGATGCATTGAAGAAGTATGAACACCTTTTCAAACACATATAATTTTTGTGGTGACAAGCATTTGCATCTGTTGTACAGGTGTCTTCATTTCCACCTGAAGTAGAAGTCCGTGCTGTGATTGAGAGCCAGATGATGGCAAGGAAACTCTACATGGAGCTGAGGGGAATGCATATTGGTATGAGACAGCAAGCCACATGACTCTCACATGACTCTGAAATGATTTTTTTTAGTCAAGTTTCGGATATTATATGAAATTTTTGATTGAAGGTCCTGACACTCGGATTTTAGCCACAGGAGGGGCCTCTCTAAATAGGGCCATCTTACAGGTGAGGAAATATTTTACAGAAAAATTCAAAGAGTGCTCACTGATCTAACAGTAGGTATATTTCAAGTAGTTCAATATAAATGTGGGTGTTTTAGAGTCTAGGAATGATCTATGAAGTTAGAGTAGAAATCGTTGTCAGAGACCCAAGGCCAGTCTCACATAATTTTACATGTACATTTCTCATTTATATGATTATTTATTTATTCTCAATTAATGGTCATGCAATGAGGAAGTGAAACTCTTTAGATATCTTTATGTGCATCCATGTATCTATCAGGTTTGACAAATTAAACCTTTCACAGTATCAGATGAATTGTCTGGCAGTGTGATTAGAACATTTCAACAACTCTGAAAATTCATTTCATTTCACAGGTTATTTCAGACGTCTTTGGTGCACCGGTTTTCGTCAGCGACATCCCGAACTCGGCTGCCCTGGGATCCGGTTACAGAGCAAAACATGGTGTGTATCAAAGGATATAATGAGTTCTCTACCAGTCAGTCTGCATGAGCAATAAATTCCTCTTCTGGCAAATTTCATATGCCTTTGAACTTATTCATTTACATAACTTCTGAGAGAAAGAGAAAAAGTCATTTATCAGAGTGAAAAATTATCTCAAGTATCCCAGAGTCGATGTACCTTAAACAATACTGTACTGATTGAAAATAAATGTCTCCAGACAGGGATGGTATCCTATCAAGAAAAAAAAAATAATTTTTAGTTTAAATAATTAAAGGGATGGAAGTTGGGAGCACGTACTGGTATTGTGCTTTTGCAATATTCCCATATAACTCTTGTTTATGGCTTCAACAAGTTTCAAAGAGAGAATCTTGAGTATAAGAATTGCCTCATCAGAGTCTCTTTTCAAAAATAATTGCCATAAATCAACATTATTAGGTCTTTGGCAACTTCTGGGGGTATTCTTTCCAATGAAAGGTAAAATGTAGCTGCATTTTGTATGTGAGGGGAGACTGAAGGGTATCTAAGAAGGTCGGTGTTAAGAAAAACATGTCTGAAGTAATTGACTATCAGTTGTTTCAAGTCAGTTCCGTTTATCTTGGTTTGAAGGGCTGGAAGGCTGTGACTTCTCTGATGTTGTTCTGAATCATCCGCAGCCAGAGTGTGTGGCCCGACCCACAGAGGGCGCTAGTCAGGTTAGTAAGGGCAGGGCAGGGAAGGACAGATATGTCTGAACTGATGTACATTTGATTAAAAAATGTAAATGTAAGCAGTTCCTGTTTGTAGACTAAATGGATTTTTTTTATTTGTTAATCTACAATAGTTTTATGGTTTACAACTTAAAATGACATTTAAAGTAGATTCATCTATACTATTATAATTATGAACTATGTTTTTTGCGCATTTATACCGGTAAATCGGCTATGAAATGTCATTATTAGCTCACCTGAGCTGAAAGCTCAAGTGAGCTATTCTGATCACATTTTGTCTGTCGTCCGTCTGTCCGTCCGTCTGTCCGTCCGTCTGTCCGTCCGTCCGTCTGTCCGTAAACTTTTCACATTTTCAACATCTTCTCAAGAACTACTAGGCCAATTTCAACCAAACTTGGCACAAATCATCCTTAGGCAAAGGGGATTCAAAGTTGTGAACATTAAGGGTCACACCCGTTTTCAAGGGGAGATAATTAGAAATTAATGAAAAATTTCGAGAAATTTTCAAAAATCTTCTTCTCAAGAACCAGAAAGCCAGGAAAGCTGAAACTTGTGTGGAAGCATCCTCAGGTAGTGTAGATTCAAAGTTGTGAAATTCATGACCCCCGGGGGTAGGTTGGGGCCACAATGGGGGGTCGAAGTTTTACATAGGAATATATAGAGTAAATCTTTAAAAATCTTCTTCTCAGAAACTAAACAGCCAGGAAAGCTGAAACTTTTGTGGAAGCATCCTCAGGTAGCGTAGATTCAAAGTTGTGAAAATCATGACCCCCGGGGGTAGGGTGGGGGCACAAAGGGGGGTCGAAGTTTTACATAGGAATATATAGAGTAAATCTTTGAAAATCTTCTTCTCAGAAACTAAACAGCCAGGAAAGCTGAAACTTTTGTGGAAGCATCCTCAGGTAGTGTAGATTCAAAGTTGTGAAAATAATGACCCCCAGGGGTAGGGTGGGGCCACAGTGGGGGGTCGAAGTTTTACATAGGAATATATAGAGTAAATCTTTAAAAATCTTCTTCTCAGAAACTAATCAGCCAGGAAAGCTGAAACTTTTGTGGAAGCATCCTCAGGTAGTGTAGATTCAAAGTTGTGAAAATCATGACCCCTGGGGTTAGGGCCACAATGGAGTGTCGAAGTTTTACATAGGAATATATAGAGTAAATCTTTAAAAATCTTCTTCTCAGAAACTAATCAGCCAGGAAAGCTGAAACTTGTGTGGAAGCATCCTCAGGTAGTGTAGATTCAAAGTTGTGAAAATCATGACCCCTGGGGTTAGGTTGGGGCCACAATGGAGTGTCGAAGTTTTACATAGGAATATATAGAGTAAATCTTTAAAAATCTTCTTCTCAGAAACTAATCAGCCAGGAAAGCTGAAACTTGTGCGAAGTATCTTCAGGTAGTGTAGATTCAAAGTTGTGAAAATCATGACCCCTGGGGGTAGGGTGAGGCCACATAGGGGGGGGGGGGTGTTCAAGTTTTACATAGGAATAAAGAGTAAATCTTTAAAAATCTTCTTCTCAGAAACTAATCAGCAAGATGATTCTTTATAATTGTTAAGACTTTGGCTCCAGGACAATTCTTCGGCCTCACAAGAAGGTTCAGAGTTTGATGTAGCGAAATATCCCATATATAAACAATTGTAAAGGATCTTTTTGAGAACTGCAATACTCAACATGTGATATGACTATAAAATTGAAGCAGGCAGCTATTTTTTCATTAGAATCTTTTTGTATTACTGTTTTGGGTTATTGCCCTTGATTTATTGATTCTTGATTATTTTAATTAATGCATCCACTGTTAACCAATTATTGTGATGATTATTTTTATACAATAATAAATATTCAATGTATATAAGTTGTTTTGCATAAGTAGTTTTGGGTTAGGCTGGATTAGTTTGTTTATTTTTGATTTCCAATTTTTAGATACTATGAATTATTTTAGGCCGGCACATATATAGGGACAGTGTCTATTGCTTCGTATGGAGCGACTGTTTGGGGTTAAACTTGAACAGGTACGGAGAGATTGAGGGTTTTATCATCCCTGGTCTATCTAATCTTCGTGTTTTTCTAACCAACGATACAGAATGTGTGGTCATTTCTGCCCTGTATCGCATTAATACAAGTGTGCGGTCATACCTGCTTGTATTGGTGGTGATTGCAGCGCCTGCGTTAGGTTGAGCTGTTGGCGCAAGTGTGCGGTCATCCCTGCCTGCGTAACGTTGAGTCCCTATATATGTGCAGGAGCGGTGATTAAAGTCTGCTCTTGTAAATATTGGCAGCAATCAGGGCTATCCGAGTTCCAAGGGGGAAAAATGGATTTTATTTATACAGGATCTACATGTATTAATGTACATTGTCCAGATTGTATTATGACTCCATTAAGCTGACTTTATCATACCTGTTGTTCCTCAGGTGAGCGATGTGGCCCATGGGCCTCTTGTTTTTTTGGTAGTGATCGAGAGAGAGAGAGACACAGAGAGGGTGATTTTGTTACATGTCTATTTTAATTTCTGAATTCTATTTTACATTTTAATATTTACCCACAGGTATACAAGGAACTTGGAAAAAGATACAGAAAGCTAGAGCAAGCTTTAGGCAGTCAACAGTAGCTGATACACGGACAGTGACGTATATAAATTTTGACAATGACATTTTGATGAATCATGGTGCTATTTCTTGAGTGTAGGTTTCATTCATTAAAACTTAATGAAATGGACTACTCTTATTCATATTTTTTGATTACATGTAATTATATACATGCATTTGTTATACTATTCTGTATTCTGTAGAAAATAAATGTTAATTGTGAAAACAAGAATTGATGAAATTATTCATTCTCTCTTTCTCTCTCTTTCCACACATATTTTTTTTAACTTGGTAAAGGTATTAAATCTCTCTCTCTCCACGCATTTTCTTTAAACTTGGTAAAGGTATTAAACCTACTTTTATCTATATAAGTAATTAAATGCCAACAAGGATACCTTGTTCTAATCTGTATGATACTAACACAAATTTAATCATGCAACTGCTTAAAATTAAACACTTTGTAAAAGAACAAAATAATCTTGAATTTGATTACTTTAAGAGAATAAATGAGATACAACTGTGTTTAGTATCATTTGTTTCTTATGTCAAATTAAATCGGACACTAATTTCTTCACACAACAGTGTTCCCGAAAGATGTATTTCAGATTACTGTAAAAATGGTTATTAACGCTGGTGGCATCGTCGGTGACCCACGTGTTATTTACATCGATTCTCTCCATCATTGAGGAAACTTGTGGACTCAAAACCGTGGTTTGCGATGATGTGCTGGTGGGGTATTTAATACGCGGATGTGGGGTTAACCCCACTAAAATTATGATTTTTTATACCATTCGCGCGGGGGTATTTTACGCGGTTTTAAGCTTACGCGTAACTAGTGTAAATTCCCCCACGCGTAAATAATATACAATTTTAGCCGTTTGATGAGGTCAATATTTTTTAAAAACTAATTCTCTTCATTCTCTTCAAGTTTATATTAGTAAAACATTTTGTTCATAATGTATAGATGTTGATTTTGCTATTATTACGTCACGATGTCGGAAGTGCCAAAACTAGTATGTTGTCATGAAAATCTATTTTAAATGTAGTGAGGTCTATAAATTTTCTATTTTTAGTATAAAATTAAAGGGTCTATTTGAGAATTTGTAGTTTGGTCATGTGACAGCAATCAAGCAATCAAATGCTTGGGGAAAATACGATATTATAATAAAAAAAAACATCAACAAAATGTATTGGCTACCAGTAATGCATGTATGATTTATTCAACCTCGGGCGTCTATTTACAAATGAGAGATGTGAATTTATAGTTGCGTCTTCCTGAAAATAATAAAAAGAATTATCTAATTTATAATTCGTCATAAAAATGAAATACAGTGGCAAAGATATGTGAAACTTTTACTTTGAGGTTCTAGATGACAAAACAGCATTGTGGTTCTTTATCGGATGTGAAAACAGTTTTGAGTACAACCATAGGTTTTTAGATCAAATTTAAATAAGTTTATATTGTCAACCATATATTACTTGAAAAAAAAATTAAAAGTGTAATATTTGATATGAGACACCTCCCTTTTTCCGTTTTGCTTAACCAAGTACTACATCTTTGTATTATATGCTTTTACTCCATGTTAACATAATTACCTGTCTAACGACCAGTGCACCAGACTTATTGGTAGGTGGTCACTGTGGGAGGGTAATTGACTACCCTGGTGGTGAACTGACGACGCGGAAGATACCTAATCCTTCGTTGAACAGACGAGTACCCGGGTAGAGTGTAAGTTCTCCTGTAGCGCCTCATATATCCTAGGCCACCGTCAAGACCATAGTCATCGGAATAACCTGCCCCAGCGCTAGAAAAACCGGAGTAAGGTGTTGTATCGACAAAGGAACTGGTAGCCGAGAAGCCGGACCCTAGGGCACCGTCTAATCCTATCCCAGCACCAGCACCAAGCTCGGCGGATGAGAATCGTCTGTTGTATAAGTCGGTGTATGTGGGAGATGTCGACTGATAGGACGTAAAGACGGAAGATCTACCTCCTGTTGAAAGGGGTCCGTAGTTGGTACTTGGATAGATAGAAGAACTTCCTGTCAGTAGAGAACCCGATGAAGTTGAAAACCCATCATCTAGACCACCGAAATCACCAAACCCAGTCCCGCGGGGTCCATTAATATAGCTTTCATCATATAACCGATCTACTCCAAGTCCAGCAGTCGAGAGACCTGATCCACCGATTTCGACTCCAGCGGTTCCAAAGCCACTTAGTCCAGATCCACTTAGCCCAGCATCATATGGCCCCGGTCCATCTAATTCAGGTCCATAGGGTCCGGATCCACCATCTGGCCCTAGACCATAGGGTCCAGGTCCGTCTCCTGGTCCATAGGGTCCGGAGCCACCATCTGGCCCTATACCATAGGGTCCCGGTCCGTCTCCTGGTCCGTAGGGTCCGGATCCACCATCTGGCCCCAGACCATAGGGTCCAGGTCCGTCTCCTGGTCCATAGGGCCCAGGTCCATATGGTCCGGGTCCATCTCCTATAGGTCCTAGATCATAGGGTCCAGGTCCGCCTGTTTCAGGCCCATATGGCCCAGGAAACGAAGTAGAGCCTACAAGGGGAACGGCTGCATCTGGTAAATCGGATGTATCCACACCGCCGTACAATTCCTCGTAAGTAATGGATGGCCTCCCAGTAGCTACAGAGCTTCTGACGAAGGTATTGTCCAGACCCAGAGAGGAGTCCCCACCGATACCGTAGAAGCGCCTGCTCAATGTTGTGGATGTTAAGGCCCCGACGTCATGGACCGAGTACACTCGGATGCCTCGGGCTCTTAGTATTCTGGCCACGAGATCCGAGTATTGATTGTGATAGCGGGGGATGAAGCGTGTCCCCAAGTTGATGACCTCGGGAGGGTTGCCGCAAACCGACGCTACTAGGAGTAGCACACAGAACCACAGTAACGACATCTGAAGAGAGAGAAAATGTTAGTGAAATTACAAAGAGTTTTTTAGCATATCCAGTGATAGCAGACAACAGTCTCGAACCCATCTATCCCCATTCTCTCTAGAATATGAAAAGGTGTCTGAGTGCATTGTTTGTCATGGGTATATATTGTTTTCCTTAATTCCTTCATATCTTATCATGTACACATCAGCTTTTGCATTAAGGTCCACCAAATCTATTCAATGTTAGGAAAGGGTCACAAACCAGACTGAAAGTTACTGTTACAAGGTGTGCAAAATTATCGATTATGCCTGTATTATAATAAATAACGATCCAAGCTATCAAATCAGAATATGTCATATAGTTATTCACTCTTGTTTTAAAATTGTTAAAGGCATGGTAGATTTTCTATAATTTATTTAATTTATTGTGTAAAAAGGGGCATCTTTCATATGTTAAAGGATTATCATCCTTTTGAAATATATCAAACTACATGTATATATCATATGTACAAATCAACTAATATAGCTGGATGGAAGACTGTCCGTCAAAGTTTAAAGTTAAAGCAGATCATGCAATTATTTTCATCAAACTCTAGAAAAGCTTCATCAACACATTTATAAACAAAACGTGAGGTACTCGATCGTGTTTTCTTGATAAGGCAAAATAAAAGATTGTAGCAAATTTTAAAATGCTTCTATTTATCAAAAGAAACATATTTTACATCCATGTATAAACATGGTGCCCCAGCAAAATTCATTTTTCAGAGACAATCAGAAAAATGTTAAATCAAGATAATTAATATTTCTCAATTATTATAAAGCAAATCGTGACTTAATTTATCGATGAACTACCAATTGGGGAGGGGATTTAGCCGCCGAATTCTCACTATTTTTTTTGGGGGGGGGGGGCTAGCGATCAGATATGAAATCCGTTGATAATACAACTTACAAATAATGTTTTCTTATAAACGAAGGTAAATTGCATGTAAAGTACGTCACGTCGAACACGCTTACGGAAAACTATGTCACGTGATATACACGTGGCACATACGAGTAACATTGTAAAAGGTTAACAGTATTTTAAAAGGCTTCCATATATGGGGCGATGCTTAACGTCTGCAGAGATGGAATGTAAGCAGTGTAACCCCAATCATAAATAACTTTTTTTTATCTCCCATGAAAATGATTTTTCTTGGGTAAGAAAGGGAAATCAATCTATAAGAATGCATATATATCAAAAGTTAGGTACACACAGACTAAAAAGAGAAAATCCGAAATTTATTATTATTATTTTTTTTTCCATTTTTACTGGGGGCCGTATGTCACTCCATCCTTATAGTTACTTATTGATATCATAATTCAAAATTTTAGTTACTTATACTGCAGTCGATAAATGAAGCGTTGTAATACGGAATCATAGGAAATATATTTGTGTAAAAACTTACCCCCGTGGTTTCGTTAGACAAGGATTACTAACTAATGTGGACAGCAGAAAAGATCTGGAAAGAGGTTTTATATAGTAGCCACGCCCTCTCAAGAATGACTCGACTGTCATTCATTTGACAGCCTCCAATTATATTGAGGTTCTTCATTTCGAATTTCTTTTAATGCATCGTTTGTTTTTCGTAAAAGGACAATCACTGACCCAGAGATGGTTAATTGGCTAATGTGTTCGGTATATCTTTCTTTCCGAAGCGAAGCATCAATGACATTAAGGAAAACAGAAAGAATCGATCCATCAACTGTACCCACCTTGTAATACCGCAATATGTATAGTACATGATCTGAACATGCAACAGACTACTATTTTTCATTATCAGTGGGAATGAGCTGTAATGTGTGCAAGAAGACTTTGGAATTGCTGAAGATTTACGATTATTCATAAAAATACATAGCATAATTCTCAGCTTCAGAGATAATCGGAAGCGGGTCAAATCATCTATTTTGATTTATATTAATTATTTCTTGTTGATAACAATGTCTATATTACGTATATATAGTGACTTTGTCAAGGTATTTTTTTTTATCTTGATTCATATCATAAAAACAAAGTCACGAGGACGCTTGAACACACGTAAACAATTAAAAGGAATAAAAAAAATTACCAAGAAATGTTATGACGCATATAATTGTGTGTTTAACCTTAAGTTTTAATAGATTTTTAGACGAAAATGAATTTGATAAAAATCACAAAACGTCATTTTGCATATTATTTACATAATCAAAAGGTTTTGTAATTAATTAAAATATACAGATATATATATACACTTGAGCGTATTCCATCATAATCAAGAAACTTCTCAACCATTGCTAATTTTCTGTAGGAATACGTAACCATATCTATTTTACTCTTTTGACCGACTTTTCCTTACATGCACCCATCCTTTATTTATTATATTGTGGAGGCTTTGTTCCGATTAAGATTAATTGTTTATATTTTGCACAGTGTCATCAAGTAAATAATCATCAATTAAAAATGCCATTAAGCTCTTTTATGGCCAACGAAACATTAGATATAAATTTACTTTCATTTAGCACCGATCGTAATTCTACTCATCTATAAATCCATAATCTGGAAACTAAAACCAAAATATTCTTGCATTTAATTTTCTTGCATGAGAAGTTTTCCTGTATATATATGTATATGATATATTTAAGCACGCGTTTACAGAGAGCAGTAAAAAGAAAATGAATGGAAATCGGAGATATTTAACACGGTATTTGTTACAAAAGAAAGAATACATGCAGTCCATTCTAGCATTTAAAAAAAACCCGACTTTGCATTGCTTTTTTCGACCGAAAAATAAAAAACGCAATGAAAACAAAAGACTAGCAAGCAGATCACAGTGTAAATTAGTTGAGTGACACAACATTCCTAATTTCATTCATACGTTGCACAATTAAATGTTTACGGACATGAATTTCACGTTTTTGAGGAATTCGTTTGAGTACTTTTTCCACGTGAACTTCGACTAAAAATGTCACGCAAAATTCATATCTGAGACAAAGTTAACGTTCGGTACATGTATATAAGTTACCTTAAAGTTTTCAAATTCAGAGAATTTAAAACTATCTATAACAATTTTTATAGATAGTTTTAAATTCTCTGAATTTTAAAACTTTAATGTAACATATACATGTGCATGCTAAATATTTGCATCACACATCGATTTTGCATCGGTTTATCGTCTAAAATGATCTTCATATCTTTCATTTGAATGACATACCGCATTCGTAAACCTTGATTAGATGTGAACATACGATACAAATATGAATATTAGATACAAAGTAATTGAATAAAAATTATTGGGAAAAAATCAAGTCAAAATTTTTCGAAATCAATTTCTTCCTAAATGATCCATAAGAGTTCTGAAATTTTATCACTCTACTCTTCAATTCCTTTTAAAATTGAAATTCTTTCTTAATTATTAATTATTTATTAATTTTGCATGGCTATCCATCTGTCCTCTCAATCACTCGACTTTTTCCCTCGCACACCGTATAAAGCTTTCATTACACGATACGTTTTGAATAATTTCACAAAAAGCCACGCCCATTCCATTCTAAAATGCTGTTTATTTCTGAAAGCTCAAAGAATTTAATGGTCCCTGACTGAAAGATAAGCAACAATCAATCTATTCACGCATCAGGAAACAGCCATTTTATTTATGCTGTTTTCTTGATGGTCAATGCTTGTATGAAACTTCACCACGTTGAATTGCATATATTATCTTGTATATATTAAATCGTTCTGACGTCGTCACTTTTTACGATGCCACCCACTTGTAAATATGTACAACTAGACAGGCCTTGCTGGACTTCCGTTTTGTCCAGGCATTAATTATAAATGAATGAGAGACACTATATTCGATGATTATATATACGCTTGGTTTTGATCTTTTTGAATTACAATTCGACCCTCCCCCCCCCCCCCCCAAAAAAAAAAAGAAAATAAATAATAATTTTTTAACAATGTGTTTTCTGCATTTATATAAAGTCTCCAACTAACTTCAAATTTATAAGTCAGGGTACATGTGAACATGTATATTTTTTCAATCCAAACGTACTTATCAATATTTATTATTCTTTTTTATATAAATCTTTTCTGCTATCGTTTATGTATTAAAAAAGTCATTAAAAATACAAAAAGACTGAAATATCTCTCTGTAATGTGTTTCATTTGTAGCAAGTTCTGATTCGTCATTAATAAATGACATTATTTCGTCAATGACTGTTTAGTTGATTTTAAGGAGAAAATTCAACGGGACAGTTCATAGATGGAACGAAAAATGGCGACTGTTAATTGAACAGTCTTTATTGGTAATCTTTAAAATCAATGGATGAGAAGAAACGTCTTTTCGTTGTTTGCATAAAGCGCACATCCTCGTGAAATGCGATGGCGACTTCCTTGTAATATACAAGTAAAAATCTGCCGCGTAGATCATTGCGATCATCCATTACTGGTCCATATACCTGGCACTGCACACACAAAAAAACCATTGTACGTAGATAATGAAAGACAAAGCTAGATGATCAGTCAGAATCCATTAAACTTTCAATTTGTCACATTTTCCTTTGTTTTTCGCAATGTTTTCCTACAATGCACCGTTTGAGACAAATTACATTGCTTGTTTATCGGTATGCATTGGTTCGTGCAAACAACTCCTCATATGCCCAAATTTAAATTATAAGCGGGTTAGATAGGTATGGATGATATTAATCGGTCATTAAATTTGACAGGCGTGTGACCACCATTGAACATTATATTCATTGTTATAAGATCGTCTAAAATTGTCTTCGCCTTATGCAAAAGTGCATGTTTTCATCTAAGTCCGCGTCACTCTGTAGTCGTTTAATCTTTGCTCCTAAAGAATATTCATACCTTTTCTTCATTCGTAGAAAAGTATCAATTATAACTATGATATTTCAATGTTTTCATCAACGTCTGTGATATAAATTAATCGATATTTTTTTAAAAACAATTACAGTAGGGAAAAGCGAGTATATAAAATGAAAAAAAAAATTCACGTCCTTATCTTTCGAATTATCTCATCAACTCAGCACTAGTAGATTGTCACAGTTTTATCAATTCGGAAATTGTACCCTCCATTATTTTTCAAATTTGTTATCTCCACGATGTGTTGATAACATTTTATTTAAGAATCTTTTATCTTTTATATCATATCATGGAAAATATAAGCAAAGACTTTATTTATAAATAAAATCCAAAATATTTTAACTCCAAAAGTAGCCTGGTAATTTCCTTTTCATTTGTTGATATCAACAGGTTAAGTTACAAATAAACAAGAACTAATTATTTATGGAAATGTATCTAAAATTAAGAAACGTCCCATGTGTACTTAAGTTTAACTGACATGAATTCACAAAATGGTCTCCGTTCCTCGCATTTTGAATGAAAACAAACTTTGTTTGAAACAGTTAATTTCTACCTTTTTTATATTTCGTTCAATTGTTTTTTACCAAACGATGTGCACGCCTGGCGCGCTTTCGAATGGACAAGTACGCTCCCTCAACGAGAACTTATAATTCCAATTCATGACTAAATGCGATTGAAATATATATACAATGCATCTACAAATATACACGTAGATAAACGTGCCCTTGAACAAGATAAATTATATGCATTTTAGATAGAGAAATGATAACTTAAAACCTGATGTGAAGTTTTTAATTATTTAATTATCCAACCATTTAATGTAATATGTATTTGAAAGTGTTTGAAACTAATGATGCAAATCAGACTAAAAGTTCGGCATTTCTTTTGTCGAGGTAACAAAAAATCTGACTGAGAAAAAAAGAACGCAGAAAGGAGGGTCATTCATTTTCCGGAAAAAGTAAAAAAAAAAAAAAACCCAGAAAAGAACTATTTGCACTTACGAAAAATTAGCATTTGTTTTATTTGTTTTTGTGAGGCCCGGGGAGATTGTTCACAAGGTAAGAAAAGAAGAGTTTATATTAGGGATGGCAATTGCTAACCGCTTTACCGGTTGTTCGTTCGGAACGATGGTAACCGGTTACAAAATAACCGTTAGGTGTAAAAATATTTTAAAAAAAATTCAAACACAATTTCTTTATAATTTTGATTTTGTAATGATTGGTTTGTTGATATTATATCTGATAAAAAGTGAAGATCATAGAGAGTAGTTGGTATGTAGTACTAAATGACTACTGTAATACAAAAATGTCACTGCATAGTCCATGTCTTTAATCATTAATAAATGGCCATTCGTTCATTGTTGAGTAGCATTACAAAACGTGATACATGTTTCAATATCTTTCTCAAAGGCAAACTTGAATCGGCCTTTGTTTAACACATTTTGGTTTTGAATTCATCTCTAAGCAGAATGTCAACTTGCTATTCAAATATGCGGAATTAGATAATGTGACCGCGGTCATTTTTAAAATTGTTTATGTCTGTTTCACTTTGTTCTTTTTGATTTGATTTTTGTATGAATTATTATCATGATAATATAATTCATTTAATATTCTTATTTACAAATAAACATGATGTTTTACAGGCTTTTGTGAAGTCGTTTTAAGACTTATGATAGGTCTCAAATCTGTTTATGTGGATACAATTTATATAGTATTTAAAGTTTCACTGCGCAGGTTAATTGACTATCCGTAATTTCATTGGCCAGAATTATCCAATGGTATTCAAGTTCATTGTGTATAAGTTACCAATAATTCTAAATAAAGTTAGAGCAGTGTTCCTTTTCCAGAAGATTGTGGCATTTTACGGTACGTAAATTCCATATTTTACTTATGTTTCATATATCGTAGATTCCAAATTCAACATGAAGAATCGGTATTTGGGTAGAGTCGCGAGACCTCCCGTTGATAATTTCAAATATTAGTTTTTATTAGTCCCCTACCGGTTTTCACCGGAGGGGACTATAGCTTTCCTCTGCGTCCGTCAGTCCGTCCGTCTGTCTGTCCCACTTCAGTTTTCCACGCTTTTTTTCTTTAATAATATGAAATTTGTCGAACAGCTTCAGAATGTCAAACTACAGAGAAGTTTACACTTTTGTAGCGTCTGGTTGACATATTTTCGAGAAAATTAATTTTTTTATATTCCAATTTTTTAATGTTCGGGTTCAATATTCTGCATATCAGTGCATTGTTCAAACCGGTGGGTGACGTGTATTGCTTATGCAATACTCTCAGAATGCTTGTTTTTCTGAAAGTTGTAATCAAACTTAATAAAAATATACCAACTGCAGATTTGCTGAATCAAACACTAGCGTAAGACATGAAATTTACAGTATCAGTTTCAATTTTTTGTCTCTGGTTTTAAGTCGCCCTGTACCATTAAACCGGAGGAGACCTAATTGAGTCTAACTCGCCGTCTCACCCTCCGTCTGTCTGACCGTCATTCTGTCCCAACTTTTTTCGAACCCAATTTTGAAAATGGTTTGGTAAACTGATTTGAAACTTGTTGTGTAGTTTCATACTGATAAACTTCAGAACAACTTGGACTTTCCTTACTTTTTATTAACAGGTTGTAGGTAAATATTTTTTTACGTGTAACTCGTACTTACGAATAGGTGAGTGCTACGCTTGATCATCATTCCAATAAAATCACGGCGTAAAACGGAGAGAATACTGTAATTAATCACTGAGACTCATACGCCGATCAAGAGGGGGTCATTTATCAAATTCCAATAAAAAAAAAACCTTTTGGAAATTGCCCCCTCCCTAGGCAAACAAAATGTTCCCATGCCAACCCCCCCACCCCCACGGAATATTTTTTTTTAGATCTGCGAATGCATGTTTACCATTCCGTCCAACACAGAACAACATAATCTCATGTGTTAAGTTATTCAAACTCGAAATGTATTTCGTATATATATGATCGTGTTGGTGCTACACTCAATCAGTATACTAGTATTCCAATTAAAGTCGAGGTGGGAAATCCGGTAAAACATTTCATCAGAAAAAAAGCTTTAGTAGCCACCTCACTTTTGTAACCCTCTGCATACTTTTTCAGGAAACATTTTTTCACAAAATTTTTCAACACTGTTTTAGATAATCTTATCATTTTATTATAGATCCGTATTACATAACAAAAACATATTCTATTTTTGTTTCCAGAGTCTAGCACTATGCGGGGACTCGTTTTTGCACTTTTAGCGGCGGCCTTCGTGGCTTCAGTTCAAGGCCATCGCTACAGAGGCCCAAGATTCATCAATCTAGGAATCACGGGAATCCTTCCCCCAGTTTACGCGGGATACAACAGGGGAACCCTCAGCCGCTTCGGCAGCATTTCCGGATCCTCCCTGAGCCGTACTTTGGATTCAACTTTCCTGGCCAGTGGTGTTACCGGAGGACAAAGCATCGGGTTGAGCTCGGTGTATCCCTACACCAGGAGAAGCACTACAATTAGAACAGTAGCGCCATTCTCTGGTGGATTCCAAACCTACAATGAATTTGGTGGTCTTCCTTCTGTACCTAGTGATGGACCCTATGATCTTGATGGACCTTTATCTGGGTTTGGACCTCGTGGGAGTGACCTAGGACCTTTAGGAAGTGGTGGGCCATTATCTGGGGATAGTGGCGTAGGACCTCTAGATGGTTTTGGACCAAATAACGACTTTGGACCTGATGTTGGCCTTGGGCCTTATGATGGCATAGGGCCGTATGATGGCATAGGGCCTTATGATGGTGCAGGACCTGAAGTTGGCCCCGGGCCTTATGATTATTTGGGACCTCGTAATGGTTTAGGACCTCTTGGCGGTGACGGACCTTTTGGTGGTGACGGACCTTTTGGTGGTGACGGACCTCTTGGCGGTGACGGACCTCTGAGCGGTGACTTCCCAGGAGACGGTTTACTTACCGGAAGACTTGGTGATCTCGGGCCTTTAGGTGGTGGGAGGATTTCAAGTGGTTACTACGGGCCATTAGGATATGACTATGAAGCCAGCCTTGGACGTAGCGGTGCTGGCTCAGTTTATGAATCTTACCGTGGATTGGACGGTTCAGGATATCCTAATCCATACACTGGTTTAGACGGACGCTTCGATCTTGGCGATCGATTCTCGTCATCTGGTGATTATGATTATTTATACAACTATCGTCCTGGGGTTTCCGGTTTTGGCGGCGACTTTTCCGTTTCCGGTGGAGGCCCTGGGTTGGACTTCAACCTTCAAGGTGGAGATGGACAAGGTTTCAGCACTCAGTTTAGTGCATTGGAAGGACAAGGGTCTCTAGGCCGCGGAACCGGAAGTGCCGGACTAGCAGAATCACTGGGCTCTCCAGGTGGACGCTACCTAGAATTAAATAATAATGCATAAGGTAACTATTTAAAGAAGGAAAATTTTATTTTTAAACGATTTTTCCGTTGTACGGTATATAGGGGAGCAATGACATTGTGGTTTTATGGTGTTATGATAACATGAAGCTTTGTATGTGTACGTTATAAGAATTAACATTAAAGAAAAAGTCAAAATCATAGCAGTTGAAAATTTATTCACAGAATAATGCTATTTACTTAATTTTTTTATCTTTTGAATGAATCCATTATATCAATCTTCATCCGTAATGCTCCAAATATATAGCAAAATTTAGCGCATTTTAATATTTTGAGATGGCCCTTAATAAAAGCCGGACGGAAGAATTTAGTGTTTTTACATAAAAGTTAAAAAAATGATATTACTAATAATATATAACAATTTGAGAAAACAAATCGTAGTAGGATTTTTTAAATCTGCTTCGAAGTGTGGAAAATGACAGTTTCCTATATATTCCTATAGTAAATGTACCTTTAATTTGATACGACCCTTGAAAAGAAATGACAAATGGTTTAAAAATAAAAGAGTTTTGCTATAGAAACCAAATCGGCCTCCTTAAACAAACCTAATTAAATATTTCCCTTTTTCTTAATTAATCATTTCTCCTTCCACAGCAAAAGGGGAAACAAATTAATTTGGTGAATTAAAACATAATTATACCATATATACTTATAATTACGAAAGAAAAATAAAGCACAGAAATTCACTGAAATTTTTCATTGTTTTGATGATATATATTTAGAATTTTAAGGGAAACCTTGGCCTCCATGTTGTGACGCACTTCCTTTCGAAATAAACAATAAATTGAAATTATAATTCCCAAAATTGTGACCTAATAGTTTATCGCAATTGGTTATTAAGCGTTAACAACGACTTTGTAAGTCATGTGTTCGAACCCCATGTGTTGGAACTTTTTTTTATTTTTACCTCAGACTTCAAAATTTTTACAACTCAATTTTGATGAAATGTTGTAAAATTTAGAAATTCAAACCAGTGAAGGTTTTTTAAATCCTATTTTGATCATAATGTACTTTTATCCACATTAATAAAAGAATTAAAGAGACTCGTTTTTATTTTATCTTTCAGGCTTTCGAGCCCGACTTCTGGAAAAAGGAAGCACTTGATGTAAAAATCTGGTCTCTCTAAAACATTTATTGTACATGTATATCATATTCATCTTTTTGTCAGACGCCCGGGGACTTTCACATTAAAAAATGTAGCAAAATCTTATGGTTGTTTTTCGCTTTTCGAGGTAGTCTTAAACATGTGCTAATAATGTTGGAATTATTGAACTAGTAACAGAAGAAAATCCTCAGGTTTGCAAAGGACAGTTATAACAACCACAGACAAAAAGCGTCGAGAAAATATGGCAACAAATCTTAATATTACGCAGAAAGATGCTGTTTACCATGGTGATTTCAAAACACCCAATATCGTTTAGGATAATAACAACCATTCGATGGTCGTGACAATTATTAGACTGTATTGATCTTCTTTTAAAAAAGAGTCCATATAAAAATATAGGAAAATGACCGTTAACTAGTGAAATATGTGAATTTTTATATTTTATAGCTTAACAATTCAGATCTTAAAAATTTTAGGAAGATCTGATTGGTGATTTGTTAATCGTCCAGATGGTCATTTTTACGATTGAGCTGATATCAGTTTTCACTACCATATGACAAAAAATGATCGAAGGTTGAACTAGCAAATCAGGATCGACCTATAAATTATCCATCTTTTATAGCTTTACGGTCAATGTAGTTTTCTGACCTTAACCCTCTATAGACATCATATCATGTTGATTATTTTTAGTTATATATATATATATATATACATGTATATATATATATATATATATATATATATATATATATATATATATATATATATATATATATATAGTAGACTATGTATGTATAGTATTATTTTTAAAAATCAAAATTATCGACTGTAGAGAAGTTGATCCAGTTTTCTGACCTTAACCTAGCTTCTAGACATCATATCATGTTTAATATTTTTAGTTAGATATATATAGAACTGGTACACTGATACACTAACGGAACAATGGCGTCGGAAGCAAATTGAAAGTGGGAGGCTAGACTTATCATAAATCTTGACCAAAAAAAGGATTAGGTTATGGTTATGTGTTACTTTGCAAAAATGTAGGGGAAAGCTAAGCGCCCCCCCCCCCTTCCCCAGTCCCTCCGGTTCCGACACATATGCGGATAACCATTAAATAAGAAAGGATTCTATCAGGCGAGCACGTAATCTATTCTTTGCGGTGAGTATTTTTTGTCAGTTCATAAATACATGCATGTATGTAGAAAATGTGTTTTTGAGGTTTTTTGTCACTACATGTACATTTGTATTTTCGGTAGTTAATAAGTTAATGATATGTTCAGTACAAAGGTGTGTTTGGTGAAAATTCGTGAGGCGAAGACTATTACGGAAGGCCATGTGGGCATACGGAGTCGCCATCGATACTTTCATTGATTGGAAGGAAGATACCATCTAGTCCGGGGACTACGGTCCGGATACATCCTATACGGAGAATTGTAAGGCAGTGTGACGAGAGCGAGGAAAGCGAGGAAAGCGAGGAAGGTAGGTGTAGAGAAACAGCACGTGGGCGAATATACTGTAAATTCCTAATTAAACGCGAGGAATAAATACCGGTATCCGCGTAAAATCGCGAGAAGCACGTCACGCGATTCTTAAAATATCGCTTTTAATTTTCAGACATTTGTAAACTACATGAAACTATGATAAAATTTCGGCATTCGCGATTTTATGTTCTCGCGATTTGATGGAAAACCGTTAAATCGCAGAATTAAGTACTCGCGTAAAATAAGGAATCAACAGTATGTATCACCGGTTTTGTTATTTTTTTACTTTATTTTTATAATGAATATGCTCAGTTTTTACAAGGTAATATTTGTTCATCAAAGCCACACAAAATCCCATCCAAATGAATGCCTTATATATGGTGGAAGTGGTGGGTTTTGCAAGAAAAGGCTGGTTACAATGTATGTTGTGTATTAAAATAATTTCTTGTTGATTTCAAGAGGAAAAAAATAATGAATTGTTTCTTGTTGCAAGGTTTATCTCAGCTTGATATCGCACACCTAAGAAGTACTTTATCCTGGTAGGTCAGTTGTCTTGCCTAGAATTTTATGATGTCATCACTTGGTTGGATTCAGAAGGTAGAAGAGGAGGGTATGATTGTGTCTACATGTAATGTATTATGGAAGGCTGGAAGCCTGCTAGCGATGCAGTTGAGTTAGATAAACGAAAAGTTAGACAAGAGAATGAAAATGAGGAGATGTTCTGGAATGCAGAAGTGAGAGAAGCTTCTTTATGAAATTAAGATCTTGATGAAAATGGGTAAAGGTAAATATGAGAAAAATTTGAAGAGAGAGAGAGAGAGAGAGAGAGAGAGAGAGAGAGAGAGAGAGAGAGAGAGAGAGAGAGAGAGACCCATATGGTAAGTTTTTGTTGCCAAAATATGTTGAAGAATATAAGACATACTGTAAAAGTGGCTATTTACGCTGGTGGTTAAGTACGCGTTTTCTATGGTCAAATAATAATGTGGCTGTAAAATACACGGATGTATGATTTACACCTATATAACGTTTTAACTATTTACAATACGCGCGGGAGTCTTTTACGCGGTTTTAAGGTTTTCGCGTAACTAGTGTACCTAAAAGACTTAAATGCTTAATCTTGGCCATGAATTTCAGATGCTGGAGAGGGTAAAGGTTTTTGGAGCAGGTTAAGGTGCTTTGAGCAGGTGCCTTTTGATTGCCATGTCCAAATTACTACTGGTCCTATCTTCACCAAACATGTATTGATGGTGCGTCTTATGATACTTAGATTAATCACTTGAAAGGCTTGAATGCCGACTCTGAGACAAAGGTTTCAGATGCTGGATGAGTTTAAGGTTTTCGGAGCTGGTTTAAGTATTTCGAGCAGGTGGCCTTTAATGACAATATCCTACTTACTACTGGTCCTAACTTCACTTAACTTGCATGAGTGTTGTATCTTGTGATACTGGTGCATTCTACAGGCTTAAATGCTGAATATGAGCCGAAGTTTTCGGATGCTGGAATAAGTTCAGGTGTTCAGCTGTTTAAATTTTTGGAGCAGGTGTACTTTGTAGCAGGGTTATCATTGGTTTAAGCCTTCCCAGATTTGGATAAATGATGCATTTTGTAAAATTGATGCACGCCACAAGCTTGAATGCTTTATCTGAGCCACATGTTTCGGATGCGCGATGAGGTAAAGGTTTTTGGAACAGGTCACATGTTTATGTAAATAAATGAACTTATTTAAACTTGCATGGTTGATTTAACTGTGTAAATGAATCACAGAGGTAGCTTCAGATCTAGATATGGAAAGTGACCTTGATTTCCTAGATCATGAGATTTTCAAACACCTCAAATTATGTTAGGGTCTGCTGCAAATGATAGATCTAATATTTTATAAAAGTATTATTTATCATTCAGCATAGCAAAGTTTGGAATACTCTACAGAACATTCCCTTTTGTTACAATATATTTGTATGTATGTATGTAATTTTACACATTTTAATCATAATAATTGTAGAAATTTTTTTTTCTAAATCTAAAAATAAATTTTTGTAACTTTTGTTATTAAAATTGATAAATTTTCTCAAGTTTTTTTTTATCCTTCTATGGCACAAAATGGTGTCTGAAAATGTCATTGTTAGTAATGCAGATAAACAGGTTTGTTCTCGTTTAGTCTGTCCCAAGATATTTATGGAGCACATTTGGACGATTTTTTAATAAAAATACACATACCTGTGAAAGAAGTGCAATTGAAATAGTTGAAAGGGATAATTTCCAAGATAATTTCATTGACACATACACAGGAACGAAAAACGATTCCTTACGGAGATTTATAATGGGGAATGTTTACATTTTTTCTCCATTCGGAATATACTCGGAATACATAGCGCAATTTTACAACCACAGGATGAATCTCTGCCATTCAGTCAATTGAAAGGTGACTGAAAGGTAACTGAAAAGTGACTGAATGGCATAGCTATGCCTTTCAGTCACCTTTCCAGACCTTCCAGTTATCATTCAGTTCACTGAATGGCAGAGCTTCATCCTGTGAACGTTATCATCCGGGCTTACTTCAATACAAAATCCCCGTAGACATCACATTTTTTAGCACTGTATTGAAAGCTGATAAGCTAACGGGCGTTTCGACTGAGAAATCTTGGAAATTTTTCATACTTTTAAATGAACATCGTTTGAACCCTGAGGTATTTATAAATATCATGCAATAAAGCAAAATGTAAATCTAGGATATCTTGGGATAGAGTATAGTAGCCTTCGATCCTACTCCTAGTCTGAATTAATTATCATTCTCTGTATAACAAGAAAACAAATCAAAGCTATAATAAAAGGTAGAGAAGTTGGATTCTGATTTAGTTAATTAAGTTTCAATTGGCATGGCCATTTTTAAAATATTTGATTTTTTAAAAAAAAGCTTCATATTAAGGAAAATATTAAGCTTTAAAAGGTAAAATATAAGGGTAATTTTTTGGAAAATAATAATTTATATCTAAAATAATTTTATCTTTAAAATTATACATGTAGACAGATGTGTAATTTGTTGACTTATAGACCACACATAATAATTCTTTCACTTCAACATTCGACCATGTTTTGACAATTAAAATTTAAAAGACCTCAGACAGATTTTGAAATCGTATTTTTGAAAAAGAAATACTATATATATGTTTATCGTTACCTAAAACGATATCTGTTGTCAAATCTATCAATCTAATTAATCTAATTAAAATTTGTGTAGCGATCTATTAGGAGCGGATTAAAGATCTAATTTTAATTAGATTGCAAACCTATTAATTTAGAATCAGCATGAATAACCATCTTTCTCAAAAATCAAAATTTGAGTTCCGCCATATTTTCTTGACGTTTGCCATCTACTATTGCCCTACTGCGAAGCTCAATGCATAACCGTTATTAATCTAACAGTTCAAACATTATTAGCAAATGTTAGTGACTTGCAAAGAAAACGAAATTATAGAAAACAAAAAGACAAACATAAGTTTGTGCTACATTTTTAATGTAAAAGTCCCCGGGCGTCTGACAAAAACATGAATATAACATACATTGAAAGTTTTATTTGTAAGCGACGATATTGTTACATCTGGTACCTCCAATCTTCAATGGTCGATTTCAATAGCCTGAAAGATATTTAAAAAAAAAACACTGAGTATTTCGAATGTTCCGTCACAGCAACGAAAAATCTTGAGGTTTTTTTCTTTGCTTGATATTTCAGAAAATATGTAATGATGTAAATTATTCCATCAAATTTTGACAAATTTAACTTGTGAATTGATATTTTTCCTAATTCCTATCTTAAAAAAACTAAAAATCAACTTATCAAGTCGTTATTTATTTCTATCCTATAGAAAACCCCTAATATCATTGAAACTGAAGAAAAAAATATAGCAAAGTCTTATAATGATGGACTTTTAATTTTACTTTAAGTTGTTACCTAAGGGATTAAAAATTATTGTAAACTAGGTTACGTGCTAGGGGGCATGGCTATCCGCTAGTCAAACCCAGGGCTTCCAACGGAACCGGCAGAGTCGCCGTCAAAACCGGAAACCCCCACATTATTAAAATTGTATTTTAGGTAGCGTCCTGGAGAGCTCAGTGGTTCTGCTAGTCCGGCACTTCCGGTTCCGCGACCTCGAGACCCTTGTCCTTCCAATGCACTAAACTGAGTGTTGAAGCTTAGTCCATCTCCACCTTGAAGGTTGAAGTCCAACCCAGGGCTTCCAACGGAACCGGGAAAGTCGCCGTCAAAACCGGAAACCCCAGTCCTAGAAGAACTGCTGAATCCAGATGACGAGAATCGATCGCCAAGATCGAAGCGTCCGTCTAAATCATCATACGGATTAGGATAAAGAGATGATGATCCGTCCAATCCAAGGTAGGGTTCATAGACTGAGCCTGCACCGCTACGTCCAAGGCTGTCTTCATAGTCATATCCTATTGACCCGAATCTTCTTGAAAAGAAACCGCCTGAAAATTGTCCACCCCTTAAAGCCCTGATACCATCAAAACTTCCGCTACCGGTAAGTACATCGTCATCATAATATAATCTGTCATCAGTAAGAGGTCCGTCTCCGTTCAGGGATCCGAAGCCGTCAGTACTGGGACCATCTAAAGGTCCTCCAGGATAAGGATCGACACCATCTCCGCGACCTAAACCTCTACCAGGTCCAAACCCAGACAAAGGTCCATCAAAATCATAAGGTCCATCATCAGGCACATAAGGTAATCTGCCAAATTCATTGTAGGTTTGGAATCCACCAGAGAATGGCGCTACTGTTCTAAATGTAGTGCTTCTCCTGGTGTAGGGATACACGGAACTCAACCCGATGCTTCGTCCTCCGGTAACACCACCGGCCAGGAAAGTAGAACCAAAAGTACGGCTCAGGGAGGATCCGGAAATGCTGCCGAAGCGGCTGAGGGTATCCCTGTTGTATCCCGCGTAAACTGGGGTGATGATTCCCGTTATTCCTAAATTGATGAATCTTGGGCCTCTGTACCTAGTTCCTTGAACTGAGGCTACGACGACTGCCGCTAAAAGTGCAAAGACAAGTCCTCGCATTGTGATGGACCCTAGAATTACAGAAAAGTCTAAATCTATTCATAACGTTTTTAATTGATATTTATAACGTTTTATAAACATCAGTTTGTTGAGTAACGATAATGTCATGTGTTTCTCCGAGGAAGGTTAAATTACAAATAATTCTCAATTATAAAGTTAGTTTTATGAAAATAAACTGTTCTCTAAAATTATAAGAAATCAGAATTTACTCTTCCAAACGAAAGGGTAGATTTGGTAAAACAAAAGTTTCAGACATCTTTTTATCTATAGGAACAATATAATCTAAGTTGTTTTCATAATATATAAAAAAAAATTAAGATTATCTGAGTTTGTTTCTTACACTTTTGTGTTCATTTAAGTCGTCTTCTCTTACCTTGTGAACGAGCACCCGGGACTTCAGAAGCACAAATGCTAATTTTTCGTAGCTGTAAACGTCTTTTTATTTTGAGCTAATGTTGAAGGAGTTTCCCTTTTCTTTTCTTTTCTTTTTTCAATCAGATTTTTCACTCGAAAAAAAATGCCCACCTTTCATACTGGCGCACATCAATTATTCGTGCTTGGTCTGCGGAACCAAAGAACACCCATCAATTGTCGTTATACATCCGCTGACAAATTAGTACCAGTTAATAATATATGTGTTTCTACTTTTAATCTGCATTGTGATTTTATATTCAGATTAGTGGGCGAATTATTAGTGGATCTTTTCCTGGTACTACGGCATATTTTCTTTTTTTTCGTATTATTTTGTCATAATTATAAACGTCAATAGAATTGTAAGTTGCACATTGTCGCTATTTTTTTTTTATCATTGATGTATAACCATGTACAACGAAAATGTATATTTAAGATGTTGAGAATATTTTCTATGGTTTTAGTTCGATGGTTAATTAACTTTAATGATCTTTTTAATTTTTTTGAAAATTCCTCGTATCCTGACTGCAATGTGATAGAATGTAATTTAATGTTCATCAAACGTCTCAACTGTAACAAAGAAAAAAGCTACATAGCAGTCACGTGTAACTGTTAATAGTTTAGAAAAAAAATATACTAATAAGAAAGTGTGGATAGAACGACAATTCTGTTCAGCTCGAAAGTCTTGTTACACTAATTAAGTTTATGTAATTACACAACGATTTGAAAATTAACGCAGGTACATGTATATAAATAGGCTTTTACCAGGGCGATGGTAAATTGAAACAAGAGACCCTTGGGCCACATTGCTCACCGGAGCAACAATAGACATCATAAAATCAGCTTTAGAGAGTCATATACAAAAAAAAATGGACAATGTAGTCTAACAGATCCTGTATTTAAAAAAATCAATTTTTTCCCTGGCTATTCTGTTTATCATTGATCCCTTTTTGTCACAGTATAGGCATTTCACATATTGGGCATTACAGTTCTCAAGAAGATCTAATTCAAATGGGATATAAACCTACATCAAACTTGTGAAGCCCAAGAACTGTCTAGGGGACAAAGTCTAAACAATTTTAAAGAATCAACAATATGTCAAAATGCTTACAAATAAGTAAAACCATATATTATAACGTTAACATTTGAGTTTTGTTTTCCTTTGTAAAATTAGACCCCCCCCCCATGTGGCTCCACCCTACTCCTGAAAAATATGATTTTGACGAATTTGAAACTACACTATCTAAGGTTGCTTTCACTAATGTTGAACCTTTTCTAAGAAAATGATTTTTTCAGAAAAAGATTTTTTCTCAATATTTCAGTTGTAAAGATTTAACCCCTCCCCATTGTGCCCCTACCCTACCCCGGGGATCATAATTTGACCAAACTTGAGTCTACCCTACCTGAAGATACTTCACTCAAGTAACAGTTGTGTTCTAAGTAAGAGATTTAGGATAAAAAAAATTCTTTATATTCCTATGTAAAAATCTGACCCCCAATTGTGGCCCCACGTTACCCCCGGGGACCATGATTTGAACAAACTTGAATCTTAACTATCTGAGGATGCTTTCACACAAGTTTCAGCTATTCTGGCCAAATGGTATTTGACTAAAAGATTTTTAAAGACTAACTCTATATATTCCTATGTAAAACGTTGACCCCCCCCCCCCCCAATCCCATTGTGGCCCAATCTTACCACTGGGGACCATGATTTGAACAAACTTGAATCTACACTATCTAAGGATGCTTCCTCACAGGTTTCTGAATAAGCTTTTCTGGTCTAATGGTGTTTGAGAAGAAGATTTTGAAAGATTAACTCTATATACTCCTATGTTAAACTTCAACCCCCCCCCCCCCCCCCCCCTACATTGTGGACCATGATTTTAACAAATTTGAATCTACACTATCTGAAGATGCTACCATACAAGTTTCAGCTTTTCTGGTCTAAAAGTGTTTGAGGAGATGATTTTTAAAGTTTAACATTATATATACTCCTATGCAAAACATTGACCCCCCCCCCCCCTTGTGGCCCAACCTTACCCCCGGGAACCATGATTTGAACAAACCTGAATATACATTCTCTGAGGATGCTTCCACACAAGTTTCAGCTTTTCTGGCCAAATGTTTTTTTAGAAAAAGATTTTTGAAAAATATTCCCAAATTTTGAATAAATCCAAATTATTTCCCCTAAAAATAGGGTGTCTCATTTTAACAAACTTGAATCCCCTTTACCCAATGATGCCAAGTTTGGTTGAAATTGGCCTAGTGGTTTAGGAGAAGAAATCGAAAATGTAAAAAAAAGTTTATAGACAGACGGACGGACGGATGGACGCCGGACAAAAAGTGATCAAAAAAAGCTCACTTCAGCTTTCAACTCAGGCGAGCTAAAAAAAATTCTCTGATTTGATAATTCACACGTATTATTTATTTAGCGAGTCGCGCGAATCAAATCATATGTTAATCATTTAGTCGTGGGCTTTTTAAGTCAGAGTCTGAATTGGAAGTAGATACATGTACATACGTGTACGTAGATGAGAATCAGATACAGGTCGTCCGTGTAAACTGTTATATTTACATTCACTGTATATTTCCCCATACACTGTATATTTGCATTGGAAATCTGCGACATTCAATTTTCTATAATTACATCTACATGTACCAAGTATTATTCCCTCTATTTCTAACGGAAATTTATAGTTAATTCATAACTCTAAAGAAACAACCAGACTGAAATCTACACGCCCCGTTTATCGATTGGTCGAAATCTACAGCGGCTGAAACTGACAAGAAACTGACAGGACTGAAATTGACACGTCCTATTTATCGATTGGTCGAAATCTACAGCGGCTGAAACTGACAAGAAACAGACAGGATGTCCTGTTTCTCGATTGGTCGAAACCTACAGCGAGCTAAGAAAAATCACAGACTGCGCGAAATAATCATGGTGATGTCAAACTCAAAGTCTCACAGGTACGGAAGCGTATTAGGGCCGCAGCAGTAATTTTTATTAATTTGTTATACAGGAGACGATTCATCTGTAACAAAAAGAATTCTGTTTTTACGACTAGGACCACCTGGTATTTACTTCGGAGTGGGTTTATAATATTTAAGATAAAAAGCAGAATTACATGACGTTCTTTCCACTTACTCATATAAGATCAAATGTCAAGTTTCTGGCACTATATTTTTTGTCGCGGAAGTTGATAATTTGAATAAATCAAATAAATATTTATAGTTTTAACTATTATCTAGTTATGATTTTAATACATTATGAAGTTGACAGGGATGGGGTGATCGTAATCAGTAATCTTAATTAGTTGTAATTGATTACAGGTTGCTGAGTAATCAGTCGTCATTCATTTTTCTGATTACAAGTAATCGTAATTTCATCGATTACTCTGAAAAAAAAGGCCTGTAATCATGATTAATTTTTGATTACTTTTATGATTACAATAGTAAAATAAAATTTAATGCTTTAAAGCATAGTTGGTAAAATATATTAGGTGAATAAGGTTTAATGTTAGGTATGGTTTCAGGAATAATGAGTGTAAGTATGTGTTCAACAACTCAGATGATACAGGTGCGCTTTAAGCTATAGTATAGACAATCTTAAAGGAGACAAATCGCATGGTGTTGATTATATTTTGAATGAATATTTTATAGAATTCAAGGGTATACTTATGCCATTACTTACATAGTATTTTTAATAGTATATTATCATCCGGTTATTTTCCTACGCAATGGTCAGATGCGGTTATTGTTCCTGTTTTTAAAAAGGGTGACCCAGTTGACCCCAACACTTATCGAGGTATAAGTCTTATCAGCTGTTTTTGTAAATTGTTTACCTCAATATTGAATCGTAAACTTATATTATGGGCATCTTCTAATAGTATTGGCACAGATGCACAGTTCGTTTTTCAACCTATGTTAGGTACTACAGAGGCAAGTTTTGCACTTCCTTGTCTGGTTTCACAAGCGCTTAACTAAAAAACTTTTATTGTTGTTTTGTTGATTATAAGAAGGCTTTTGACTCTATCAATAGGGAGAAATTGTACAGAAAATTAAAGTATTACGGTATACAGGAAAAGTTCTTGCAGTAATTCGTTCAATGTATTCCAGAATTAGAACGTGTGTTAAATCTTCTGGTCGTATTAAATTTTCTAATTTCTTTAAAAATCGTGTTGGTCTTTTACAAGGAGAAGTGTTGTCTCCCATGTTGTTTGTATTATATGTTAATGATCTTGAAAATGAATTTAAAAAAGGTACTGCCCCTCCTGACCTGCAATTATTAAGTCTTTATCTTCTTGTGTATGCTGATTACATGGTATTGTTTTCTGAATCAATTGATGAGCTACAGAGCATGTTGAATATTTTACAGCTCTATACAAATGAATGGAACCTTGATGTAAATGTATCTAAAACTAAAGTTGTTATTTTTAGAAATGGTGGGAATTACCACACCAACAAGAAATGGCTTTATAACGGTGAAAATTTAGAAATTGTGGATCAGTTTGTTTATCTAGGCGTTGTGTTCAATTATAATGGTAATTTTTTTACCACTGAAAAACAATTAGCGGCACAATGTCGCAAAGCCATGTTTGCTCTCAAATCAACTTTATATCTCATTCGTATATATCGAATGTTTAAGTTATGGTTTAAATTATTGCAGACAGAAAATTGTATATTAAGAGCTGCCTATGACTGGTCATATTGTAAAATTTGTGACAAAGAAAAGCAAAATTGTCAAAGCTGGGCAAAATTTATTATTAAGAACCAATTATATAATTCGGGACTGGGCTACATGTGGAATGGTCAAAGTAATTTGAACAGTCGTATTTGTCTACCAATCATTCAGAAAACACTTAAAGACAATTTTATTCAAACGTTGCATGGCAAGATGCAAATAGAAACAAAATGTTTTATTTACAAGCTCTTAGTTGATAATTTTTGCTTACAATATTATTTAGAAAAATCAATAAAAAAAGTTGTACAAAAAAAATTATTTTTAAAGTGAGGTTGTCCTCACTTAACCTGCTTATTGAAACAGGGCGACATAAAAATTTGCCAAGAGACAAAAGATTTAATTGTAAAACTTGTATTACAGACATTGAATACGAATGTCATTTATGAGAGTTTCACTTTGATACAGCATATCTAATATAAATGACTTTTTGTAAACTTTTGCATTTTGAAAGTGTATAGTTATCTCCATTGCGAAGATTATATGAGGACAAATAATTAAACTTCTTTCAAGAGGCGTGGTCACGATTTAGGTCAAATTCTATTTTTCTGTTTTCATTATTTACAATGCTTTAGAAATGAATTTCTAAGGATCAAAGGAAATTTGAGAGTCAATCGTTAGTTTACAAGCAAGATACAAAACTCAAAATTCTTTGTCATGTAAACATGGCTCGTATCCAGTTTTTGTTTACATAGGTTCACTATACCCGTAAAAATATCTTTTTAAAGCTAATTTGTCTATCTTCTTATTCATCTTATTAAGCATAATTAAACAGTTCCTAACGTTAAACATTTTTATTTAAGGTCTAAAATTTGGACTTTCCACTTCAACATTCAAATTGTAAATAAAAGCTTGTTTGTTTACATAGTAAAGAATTGCAAGCCATGTAACTCGCTTATAACTCAGCGAATGACACTCAAAGGACTATGTGCGGTATGGTCAAATATATCTGCCCCCGATTTCAACCAATTTTTAAATAGTATCGTATAAAAATGAAATCTTCACAAATCATTGTAAAGAGGATGCCTATAACTTTAATAATGATTTTAGTCATCATTGCTCACTCCCTGTGTATCTATGACGTCACCTAAATGACCTAATTCCCGCAAATTTGCAAACAAATGAAGATATTCTCATTTTTACTCAATATTTGGCATTCGGAAGTATAGAGCGCAGGTCTGCTCAAGTGCGATTTTAACATATGTTTTTCTTCAGATAGTTATACATATTATACTAAAAAATGGTACTTGAGCAAGCCTGCGCTCGATGTTTCCCAGTCGAATAACCATCGGAAAACACCCATATTTTGCTACAAAACATCAATTTATCAAAATAATGCAATATTTATGACGTCATTTCTACATTATGACGTCACCGTGGTGATAACCTTTTACACCTTTATTTCCAAGATGATTTTAACTATCTTTCACCTTATTTTAAAGCTCTTTCTAAAACTTTGATTTTGGGGGGCAAAAATTGCATAAAACCGCACTTAGTCCTTTTGGTTGCATATTAAAATGCCTTACTTAAGCATTGTAAACATTAAAATAGGAAATAATTTTTTACCAAAGTCGTGACCATGCCCCTTTAATACTGTGGAACTTCTTTATTATGAACCTTGTACATAGTAACTAGTTTAGCAGTTAATCGACTATAGGTAACAGTGGTTCTAATGCAGTTTCTAATAGAGAAAGTCTACGGAAGCTTGTATAGGAAGGATAGTAATGGTCCGGGCTGCACATTACCGGACTTTTTCTACGATCTTCCCAAGTCAAGGTTTTTTGATCCGCTCCGCTCTAGTCAAGGTTTTCTGACCTTTATGTTCATGTAGAGCGGAGCGGATCAGAAACCCTTGACTTGGGAAGATGGCTAACAGATGAGCTACATCCATCCCAAACAGCAGAAGCATATTCAAAGAGTGGGCTTATAAAAGTACATGTAATATACATCTTCAAAAGATTTCTTCCTAAAGTAAATTTTAGGTTTTTTTAGAAGTCCTATTTTTTTTAAGCTGTACTTGTTATTTTGTTTATATGGTGGGACCAGCCTAAATCCCATGAAACAAACAATGCTAAATGTCCTTACTGACAATGTTGGAAAAATAACTTAGGAGGACCGATGTGATTTTTCATTGAGAAGAGTGCAATCTCAGTTTTACGGGGATTAAACTTTAACAACCACTTGTTTGACCATTTATCCAAAAACACGGAGGTCAAAGTTCAGAGTTAATTTGATATTTCAGATTTTTTTATGTATGTTCGACTGAATTATCAGATCAGCAAATATTAAACTAAAAGACATCATATTTTCAGCAACATCATTGTAATAGAGGTCCAAGAACAGAGCTAGCCTTTGGGTACCCCTGCATGTAAACATGCACTCGAAGGCAATTGATCTTTGTACATAACTTTTTGGGTACGTCAAAAAAGATAACTTGTAAACTATTAATGAAAAATATTTCCTCCTATTCAGTTTGAATAAAACACCTTAGTGGCAAAATCTATCAAAGGCTTTTGATAGATCTCAGAAGACCATGCAACGACATTTCCCGTCATCAATGCTTTTAACGATGCTGTGATAAGTATTGCCAGGTAAAAACAAGCCTGGTACATGTATTTATAATACAAACTATTTCTATGAGAAAAAAAATGTATTATATATATGTTTCCAATTTTTGTCAGCTATTGAAGATGTTGATAAATGCAATGTTCATAATATATGTTGGAATAGTTTTCTGACAACTAGTTCGTAAATTTATTATTTCTAACACAACATAAGATGATTTTTAGAGCTCTATCAACTATTAAATATTAATTAGATAAATATATTTTGCGGTCAGTTTGCAAGCGGTTAATTTGCAAGCCGAACATCCTACTTTGGATTATTAAAAAAAAAATAAAAAGGTAAAGCATTCTGATTTTTTAAATGTGCACAGCAAATTTTTAAACATTCTTTTAAAAATATACTTTTTTCCCTCCTGAATACATTTATTTTGATTAACGTTATTTGACTGTGTAATTTGAAAAACAAAACAAAACAAAAAAACAACAACAACAAAATGTGACATTAATTTTGGCACCTGGATAGGAGACTGGATAGAGAATAAAGCAACGTTTTTAGTATCTCTTTATTTCTAAATTAAGTACAGTATTTTTCTGAGGACATGCAATGATATCAGTCAGACAATGCCAAATCTTTTTCAGAGTTATCTTTCTTTGCTGCTCTTCATAGTAGGAGGTTAGAAAGTTGTCAATAAAACTTCATTTCCTTAGGCCTAACTAAAAAATGAACAGAGAAAAGATGTGTTATACAGTACTGTGGTAATTCAAACAATACATAATTTATCTAATCAATATTTTACAACCTCATTCATAAATAATTTACTCACATTTAACTTAAGCTATCACCAATTTCTGAAATATCGAGGGAATATTATCATGTGTGTTAACCAAATATTTTGATGAATTTAACTTGGAAATGCAATCTTTGCCTTATTCTCTATTGGATAGTGATTTTTCTGCATCTTTATGAACGAATTTTATGTGCATGGGGAAAGGTGAGTATTTAAAGCGGAAGGGCTGATATTCAGACCTGTAATCAAAGTTGGAGAAATGATGTAGAAAATCATTATGAGTGACACTATCATTTTTTTTTTTTTTACAAAACGAGGTTTTTTTTTTGTATTTCGAAGAATCTATTTAACTGATTTGATATTGATTAACATAACAAACCCCATTGACAGTCTCTCTCGCTCTCTCTCCAGCTTTAATTGAGAGCTGGTTCTTGTACCGGTAAATAGCATTGCTTTTTCATCTCTTTCAATCATTCTCTTTTTAAAACTAGCTTGTATTTTATTCTAGATTGTATACTTTTTCCTCTATATTTCAGAACCACAAGCCATTTTGTAAATATAAAATAAATCAGGATTTTTCTTCTGAAAATATCAACACCTCTGACCTCATATTGATCAAATAATCATGGAGGATGAACTTCCTCTCCCTGGTTCCCGAGGAGCCTACAACATTGATTTTGACAATTTGGAGGACATGAACCCATTCCAGTCCAACACCAAACTGGGATCCTCTCCACCGACCACAGACAACGCCATCAATCCTTTCCAGTCGAGGAATAAATTAAGGTCCTCCCCACCCCTCAATGACTGCAATGAAAACCAGATTAAGACAGATAGTGAGGCACTTGTGAATGAAAACTCAGAAATGGACAACGGTGAAAGTAGTAAGGAAAATGAGTCTTCAAATTCGAAAGGAACTAAAAATCTTCACTCTCCAGATGAAGGGTCAGAGGTCAACCCCGAATCTATGGAAATGTCTGATTCTAGTCCTCAAAAAGAGAGCCCTAAGAAAGCACCCAGGTATTGTTGAGTTTTCGTGTTTATTAAAGATTTTTTGAACAATACTTCAGAGACTGAGTCTTTTTTGAGTATTTGTGTATACTGTAAGTTGTAAAAAAACATATTTGAGGTTCCAAAACTATTTTAAATATTTTTTTTTTCAAGTACGAAAAAAACAACATCTCCAAAGAAAGGAATTAAAAAGCCAAAAAAATTCAAACCACCAGCTAACTTTGGATTTCAGGTAACGATATCTACTATGAAAAAAAAAAGCTACAAAGAATGTATAGAACCATACCTTCCTTTAGTTATTTTTCACTTATTTATACAACGTATTGTTAATTAAAACTATTATTAAAACATATTAGATTTTGTGTTACAAGTATGTAGCATTATAGTAATAGTTACTACCTTTTAATATCATAGTCTTTATCAATCGTTATCCACATTTAGTAAAAGTAGGGAAGTTGAGAATTTCAAATTAATATTTATTAAATAAGTTTGAAAATTCATTGATGATCATAAATTTTCTGGGGAAAACACTGCATGATTCCTATTTTTAGAGATGAAATGTAAATAAAAGTCTTCAAGTGACCTTATGTGCTCTGCTTTGTTTGAATTATATTTCATATTTTGTTGTAGGGTGGAGGAGACATAGAAATATTTGCCCCACCCCCAAAAGATACCACCCAGACAGAATCTGTAACTGAGGAAAATAACAAACCTAGTTTAGATGAAGTAATTGAGACAACCAATAAGACTGCTGCACCGAATGATGAAAAAGTGACCAATCACATGGCACAGAATGCATTGGAAGCACCCACTCAGATGGCTCAGAGTCTGGAGATGGTCCATGAATTTGGTGCGGGGGAGATGCCTGAGGAAGATAACGAAGGATTTGCCACAGCACAAACAGGTACATATTTTGTTCTTATCAAATTACTGTCGGAAATCTATTTAATATCTTTATGTTAATATCTCATATTGATAAAATGCTAACCACACAGCTTTATACATACTTTTTATGGTTTGTTTAAATTTCTTCTTGTCCACAGGAATAGATGACCATTCAGCCTGGGAGATGTTGGACACGTATGGAACTGAAGGAAAGGTCAGTATATATAATCAAATTAAGTGTTTATTATACATGTATATCTAGCAGTTTATTTGTTTGTAACTTGATTTACTGAGTGTGAATGAACTTTTGAAATCACCACACTGTGGTAATCTGGTTATCTTAATCCTTATCAACACTCTCTGAAACTGATGACGTAGTACCCGATACACAACATTTGTTCTTTAGAACATATGGAAAAAACCCCACAAAAAACCTCCTTATAAAAATAGCTTTTGTTCAATGAGTAAACATTACAAAATTGATAGCCTCCCACCACCAATATTACGATATACAGTGGACACTGGTTTCATAATTCCATAGAGGGTATTTTGGCTCTTTTAAAACTTTGAAAATGAACAGAATAAAAAAAAACCCATAAATTAGTTGGAAGCATCGATCTCTTCAGTCATAGTCTTCTAAAGAAGAGATATTGAAGTTTCTGAAAATTTTTAAACTACTTTTGCCAAATATACTTTTATGTTGATTGAGTTACCTGCTTCTTTGGTTTTGTTGATATTTGTAAGCATCAATTTGAGTTTAAATCACAGTTTTAATAATACATAAATTATTTCATGGACAATAATTCTAACAAGGAGAATTCTTGTCTAATTTCAAACTTTAATGAACATTGTACTTCATGGCTTGACAAAACATAGAAATTAGATGAATGCTGATGAAACCACAGAGCTTCATTCAAACATAAATTATGTATCTTCATATAATCAATCAAATGTATCTTCATATATAATTTTAGGATAAAACATGCTGTATAATTACTTTATTTAATTAAGGTAAAGTTTACGGCTTGTATTTTTTTATGAGTTGTATCAAAGTTACATACCATTGTGTTCACCATACTGAAGTCTTTTTTCTCATGAAATTCAAATGATTTTGCCTGCCCCGTTTTATAACAATTAACAAAAGATCAAAGTTCATGATTTCAAATTTTCATGTTGATGAAAGGTAAATAATTTCGTGAAAAAAATGTACATTGTATTTGTGACTATTAAGGGAGTTATTAATGCTTAAAATGTTCAAAAGTAATGTCGCTATTTATATCATAATTTTTTTCTATTTATTTCTAATGACTATCTAAAAATAGTATAAATTGCAACAAAAGTCTTAATTTTAAACTACTACATGTATTATGTAAATGAAAACATCTCAATATTTAAAACCTTTCCAAATCCACCGATTTCAGGAAAAACATATCTTAGAAATATGATTGTGTAATCTGATGTTTCTAAAACACTATTCAAAACCATATGATGCGGACTTCGCTTTTGTGGAAATTGATAAAATGCTTGTGTCCTATTATTTTTTCATTGAAACTACAAAACCCCCAGAAATAAATAAAACTTGAAATCAATTATGACGTCATATAAATTTTAACGTCATAGCTGAAATAAAGGGTAGTTAAATTGGTGTTACCTCACAATGAAAATGTGTGAGTTATCTCCCTGTAACTGCAAATCTTACATTAATATATTTTATTTTTAATTTAGTGTGAGGATGGAGAAGTGAGTACATATGGTAAGGAGTTCACACAGCCTGAGGAACAAGCTGGGGGTAAGAACCTCATTATAAGAATTCTATATAACGCATAATCTGATTGGTCGAGACAGATATGTGACAGGGCGAATAAAACTTCAAGTTTCCCTGGGAATAAATATATCCCACCCCTTTAGAAAAACCTTATTGTTTTTAATATCATTAAAATAAAAAATCCTGAAGATGAGCATAAGAGTGATGGAACTCTAAAGTCTGATAATCACTCCTAAGTCCCATGGTCTAGCTGTACCGAGCCCCCATGGGGTGACATACCAAAGTTTAGTCGTTATATTTAGACTCACAAAAACAGAAGTTGTTTCCATTATACAATCTTAAAATTGGTCTGTAAGCATCACGATAAATTACAGTATGCCCATTAAAATATAACAAATTCAAATTGAATTGAAATTAAAGAGTAATTACTCAGCTTATGATGTTAACTATTTCAATCAAACAGCCTCATCCCCAGGTTCTCTACATGTTTCCTGAATTAGATTGTAATTGACTAATTTAAAGCCCAGTTTAAAATTCTAACTGGTATTTGGACACCATATGCACTTCTTTGTGTTTGCAGTCCTCTACCGTAAACACTTTCCCATTACAATATTATGATGAGAATTCCACCTTTAATTATACCCCCGCAAACGAAGTTTAGGGGGGTATATTGGTTTCACCCTGTCCGTCTGTCCGTCTGTCTGTCTGTCCGTCTGTCCGTCTGTCTGTCTGTCCGTCTGTCTGTAGACGCAACTTTGTCCCCCCTATAGAATTTTTTATTACTGCATGGAACAGTTTGAAAATTTGTACATATGTTGAACACCATCTGAAGATGTGCACCTGCAATTTTTTTTTAAGATCAGACAAGATTTAATGATTTTATGACAGTTTTCATTTTCCTTATTCTATATATTGTACACAAATGTTGAAAAGTAAGGGAGGTAATCCTTACAGATTTTATTAATTAATTAATAGAAAACACTCTAAAATATATTTATATAAATACATCCAGATGGAGTTTTTTGTCTTTATGTCTTAATTAATAAAAAAAAAATTATTTTTTATAAGTATTCTATCAACTGACAATGCAAAGTTTTTGTTTGTCAATGATAAATTCTTAGGAGCTAATGAGAACATCAAAGACAAGTGTGGCTGAATTCATTTGTCCCAAGGGAGCCATTATCTGAGCCATGGCTCAGATGGAGCATGTGTTTAGGGGAAATTGATAATCTGTAAAATGGGTGATGGTTTTGGGGCTATTTTAAAACTGTTTCATGTAAACCAAAAGGTCTATCATTATAAGGAAATAAATAATATAATTATTAATAAAGAAGTTAAACTATTTTTAGAGTTTGTTTAAATTTATTTGTCAAGTAAATTGATGAAGTGACTCTATTGGGCATTAATTTAAATGAAATTCAAAATTACTGATATGATTGTAGTGTTTTGGCAATTTTAAAATTGTTTGTAATATTAAATTTTCTTTTTTTTTACATATTTTTACATAGTATGGTAATTATGGTAATGTTTTGGGAGTTTATTAAATTTAACAAGCTCATCAAAGATAATCATAGTCCTATGGGATCAATTTTCTGATATGGAGTTCAATTGTGCCATAGGAGAGAGTGAGGAAAATTTGAAACAACTAATTGCATCTGTCAAGACTCTTATTAGAAAGATATTGAAAGTTTTATCAACAGAAGAGCATTGCTTGGCTACCGGTATTTCTATTCACTGCAAAGGGAGGGGTTATTGTCATTTTGTTGGTTTTTCTTTAAATCAATTAAATTAAAAAAATATATCATCAAATACATACATTTGTAAATGTATTACTGTTATAGATATGTATTTACAGTGAAATTCTGACAATTTTGATTTTAATTTTTCTTTGTTAACTATTTTTTTTTTTTTTTACAATTCTAGAATTTTTTTTTGTATGTGTTCCAAACCTTAATTATTATACAATTCAATTATTTGTCCCATTTGAAATTAGCCTAGCGGGGGTATTAGTCCCATTAGGACAGTTCTAGTTTACATTTTCTTGCACTTTCAAACAGAAAAAACTGCTCTGGACTTGGACTGTTATAGTTTCCCTTTTTCCCCTCACTTCATCAAAACGTATTTATCGAACATCTTGACAGCCTGCTACTTTTGTCACCAACAAAAGTTTGCATCCCTATCAGCACCCCTAATTGGACTTTGTCCCAGACCATTAGGCTTTAATAGGACCATCAGGCTTTGGAGTTTAATATATGACACAAAATACAAAAAAAGGATGAAATCTAATGCAACAAATAATGTATAATTATTTTTGCTTTGTAAAATATTCTGAATAAATAAAGTGTAAATTCTGTTAGCACAGTCTGTTGCACAGGAATAGAAAACACAGTCGGGACTTTGCCACTGCACAAGGCACTATCATGTTTTATCAAATTATGGTCATATTCCAAGTCTGGCTGTATTTTTAGATGAATGCTCAATGTCTTAATATATATGAACCTAGGCATTTGCAATTGATTTCATGCAAACTTATAGTACTAAGTTGCATTTTTATACAGTTATTTACTAGTTTATAAACAACAGTGAAAGAGATTATGAAAATTATTTAAAAACCACCATCTGCAGCTGTGTGTAGATATGAGTTGTAGATCAATGTTGAATGAACTACGTATTATAAATAGATATTACCCCAGTCACCATTATAGGTTGTTGTATCTGAATAATTTTAACAATATTAAGTAAAATGTGTAATCTTTCAAATTGTACGAAGACTTGAGGGCTTATGTCATTTGATAAGAAATGAGTTGACATGATCTGATAAGTAAGCTAGGTCAAACTTTAAAAAAGCTGCATGTTGATGAAGTCTTCTTATTGTATATACCTATATAAAAAGTGTGATACAGGTCTTGATAACTTGAACATCTACTATAGATTCGTTATTTTGTGCAAGTATTTAATTCAATGATCTCACCATTTTGACTTCAATCATATATATAATAAAAAAAATCACAGCTGTCAGAAAATTTTCAGATTTTAAAATATATATAAAAAAGGGGGGGTTGGGGGGATATTCAATGAAAGGAAATTGAAATCTGTTTTTGGACTTACCTTTATAACAAAGCATCTTAGATGTCATCCTAAAGAGGCAGGGTTAGAGTAGATGACCTGCAAATTTAGATCAAGATTATTTCAATTTAAAGGGTAGAGGTTAAAATTTCATTAAGAATTTATTTATAATTCCCTTCCTACCTATCATTTACATCATAGCTATAAAATGTATTAAAATAATTAAAAAAATTGATATACAAAAGTACTTGGGAAAAGTACATATATATATACTCTGTATAGCTAAATCTGAAAAATTGTTCAGTTACTCTAGAAATAATGTAAACATAGGAATATTTTGAATGTAAACATGATGGTAAAGACAACCCAACTTTCTTATCAGAACTAGGTTTACTAACTACATGTAATATTGTTTTATTAAAACAAAAAATGTTCAGCTACTTCTATCAGTCACGGTTTCAATTGTTCAATGCATTTTTTTAAAGAACAGTTACTCTTTATTCAAATGAATACAATCAATAAACCAATGTTCAATTTTATTCTCAAAGAAATTACTGTAAAATACTAATTAAAGTACTGAATTTATACTCAGTCTAGTAGAAATGCATGGATATCCTTAGCATGCTTGATTCGATATACATAGGAGGCCTGCATTATAAGGCCCAGGATGTGAGCCATTATACTGTACAGTGGGATATTGATTCTCCTGTATCAAGCCAACACAGCCTCATCAGAGCTGAATGAGTTTCAATCAGGAGTGTGATTATCTCACCTTGTGATGGGGGGCTCTTCCTGTCCATGTTCGGAAATCTCTGGGGGTCAGAAGAAGTTCCCTACATGTCCTTCTAAATGAACGTCCAGATTATGACTGCTGTCAGGGAGATTAAGGGGGATTATCCCCCTCCTAATCTGTCCACATTCCCTTGCAGTCGATCTTCAAGAGTTTAGCTGATCCTCAACGTGACAAAAATCAATATTTGCCTTGAAAGTTAACCTCCGTTGGCATCTTCTTTCCATGTACATTGACTGGTTTCAACTCTCCTTAATATATATCCTCCATTACCGGGGACTAGAGAGATTTTTAAATCTCCAAGTGGTGCAGAACTTTGGGTAGAACTGTTGGGGCATTTACATTGTAAAACATATTTAAAGGTCAATTCAGGCAGCATGGAAGCTTATTGATCGAGTATTGATTAAATGGTATTGACACCGCGACACTGCCTACCTATATATCCCAAGCGCACGCTTCGACCTGCTAGCTATAGCCCTGTTATTATGGAGTGTGTGTGATTTTGTAGAGAGATTTAAGCCGTGGTTATGAGGAATTGACTTCTGATTGTGTATTTGTATTTTTTGTGTGTGTTTTTTTTCATCATCAGAGACAGAAGTTAGTTCTGTGGAAGCCCTGGCAGATTCTGAAGACATTATCAACAGGTGAGTAGCCTTTTCACTCAATAATTAATATTTGTAATGTGCATGCCTTAGCACTTGAAGTAGCTATATGGATTAATGCTGCGTTACTCTGTTTATTTACCCCTTTACAGTATGTTTAATTCAGTTATTGATCCACTGTTTCTGATGGGCCTTTACTTATCACAAAACATACTGCAGCACATCAAACCTACATTATGATATCATATAATGACTGGAAGCATGTTCTACGGTGAACAGATCAGATGATTCATGCATATTCATGATGTCTGTGTAGCATTTGCATAATTATTTCACAGTAATTCACATTATGTTGAAATGCTTCACATTTATTTATTATACATGTATCTATTGAGGTAATTTTTTGTGCTATTCTCGCAGCATCTCTATGATCAGCTGTTTTAACATTTATTATTGTACATTTACCACATGGTACAATATAGTCTCAGAAATGATATTTTTTCAATCACTTCCTCATTTTCCTTTTTGTCGATGATTGTCTCCAGATGATTTTTTAATGATTATAGCAAATTGAATTTTTTTTTTTTTTTTTAAATTATGAATGATATGTATCAGGATTAATCTTAACACTTTAATAAATATTTTTTTCAAATCATTTTTAAGAAACCTAATTAATATAGATTCTGTCTGAAGACCTAAATCATCAAAGCTCATTATGTACGTTGTCCCCCATTGCATGGTGTTTACCTGAACACAATTGAATGTTGTGTTCTGGGCTATTTCTGTACAGAGAAAAAGATCTCTGTCAGACAGACAAGCTAATACCATTAAGCAGGAAATAAAACAGAGCTCAGCCTTAAATGCTTCAGGTTGTTGCATAATATCACAGTTTTCCTCTGAATATCTGTCTCTACTTGAATTGCATCTGTTCAGTAGAGTTCCTGTTTCTTGTAGCCTTTGGCTTGAATTCTGATATGTAATCTTGCATTTCTACTCAGTGTCTCTGTTGATAAATCTAGTGAGTCACAGCTGTTCGCTCAGCTTGACTCAACTCGCTGCTCACCAGGCATATTGCACCTTCCTGCATTTCCTCGCTGGGACATGATTCACTTTGCATCCATTGAATTCTTAGCCACAGTTTGTAATATCTTGCAGGTTGTTAAGGAGTTATCTAAGGATGTTAATTTTTCTGCATTGAGTAAGAATTATTTGCTGTACTTGAATCCACTTATACTCAGCAGACAGTTGTAATGCAATTAAATCAGACTGTTGTAATACAGGAATCAGACAGTTGTAATACAGTTAATAAGACAGATGTAATGTAATAGATCAGACAATTGTAATACAGTTAATCTGACAAATGTAATACAGTTAATCAAACAATTGTAATACAGTTAATCAGACAGTTGTAATGTAATAAATCAGACAGTTGTAATGTAATAAATCAGACAGTTGTAATATGGTAAATCAGACAATACAGTAAATCAGACAATACAGTAAATCAGACAATACAGTAAATCAGACAATACAGTAAATCAGACAATACAGTAAATCAGACAATACAGTAAATCAGACAATACAGTAAATCAGACAATACAGTAAATCAGACAATACAGTAAATCAGACAATACAGTAAATCAGACAATACAGTAAATCAGACAATACAGTAAATCAGACAATACAGTAAATCAGACAATACAGTAAATCAGACAATACAGTAAATCAAACTGTTTTGATACAGTAACTCAAACTTTTATTTTACAGTACTGTAGCTAGCAGCTCAAACAGTTGGAAATACATAATCACATTATCTGCAATTAATATTTCAACTTATATTTAAATCATTATTCTTTCGATAACTAAGTTTGCCTCTGACATCACAATATGCAGCTGTATGTGCTTCCTATTGCATGTTCTATCTCTCACTTTATATTATGTGCCTAATGTTGTATGTTCTATCAGTTATAATGCTGTGTGTGCTTCATGTTGTATGTTCTATCTCTCAATTATAATGCTGTATGTGCTTTCTGTTGTATGTTCTAACAGTTATAATGCTGCATGTGCTTCATGTTGTATGTTGTATCTCTCACTTATGATGCTGTATGTGCTTCATGTTGTATGTTGTATCTCTCACTTATGATGCTGTATGTGCTTCATGTTGTATGTTCTATCTCTCACTTATAATGCTGTATGTGCTTCATGTTGTATGTTCTATGTCTCACTTATCATGCTTTGCTTCCTGTTGTATGTTCTATCTCTCTATCTCTCACTTATGATGCTATATGTGCTTCATGTTGTATGTTGTATCTCTCACTTATAATGCTGTATGTGCTTCATGTTGTATGTTGTATCTCTCACTTATGATGCTGTATGTGCTTTATGTTGTATGTTGTATCTTTGACTATGCTGAATGTTAAGGCTTACAACTATGCCAATCTTGCTCCATGATTTATGTAATCTCACATCTATCTCAGTCTTAAATTGCTTTATGTTGTAATTTTATCTCACAACTATCTCTATATCTTAACATATTGATAATATGTAATTAATCTAACAATCTTTATCTCGCAATCATGATGTCATGTAATATTGTACCTATATCTGTCTTGCACCTTGTTGCTCATATTGTCACCTATCATCTATCTCAATCTCGATCATGTTGTTATGTAAATTTGCAATCATTATGGTACGTGTTTATCTATGTAATATTTTTATCTTGTCTCTATCTCTATTACCTAATAATCCTACAGCGCCTGGCTATTGATGCTTTCTGCATGCTGACAAAGTTATTATGTCATAGGCTCATAGCCCCTTTTGTAGCAGACTATTAATTGGTGGGTGAATCATTGTGTAATTAGTAAACAGGATTTCATTGAGATACAAGTTATTGGATTAGAAAATAACAAAAAAATAACTGGCTGGCAAACACAGGGGATGTGCTGGGATTAATTGGGCAGCCATTAGGAATCCAGTTGTATTGTTCTTGAAGCAAGGAGGAAAAGAATGTTATACAGCATGTTTATTGACAAATCATTTTGTGAAACAGATTTTTAAAGTAATGGGGTCACAATGGGTTAAATTACTCCTGGCTTGAAAAGGCAGTTGTTGAGCATCTGTTAATAGTCAGGATGCTTCTATTGACAAATTACAATTGAGCACATTACGGATGAGAAAATGGAATGGGGGGGGGGGGGGTAAAGGATTTGTGAATGAAATAAAAGTGCAGTTTCTCAGGGATATATTTAACAACAAAAGTTTATCTAATTCTTTTTTCCAACTTGAGATTTAAAGACTGCACTGTAATATTTTTGCAGAATTAAGCTTATATTATACATGTGTTGAATTAATTTAGGGCAGTAACAGAATTTTTCGATAAAGAATTATGAATATTGCACACAGCTAGTTCAAAATGGTACTCGGATTTACGTACAGATAAACATTCTACAAATGACATATACGTTTTGTAATTAATGCCTCAAAACTGTGTGTGTTTATCTGTGTGTTGAAAATATGGCAAATGGAATTCAATACACTGAAAACCAGTCATGCTGAATGAGGTTATAATAGAGACCTTGGAAGGTTTTGAAAGGTGTCTGTCTTTACACAAAAGATATAGAGCATAAATTACACAAAGCTACTTCTTAATAAACAAATAGTTAAAAGTTTTCTGAAAGAAAACTTGGTTTTATGACAGGAGAATGGTGCCGTTTGAAACCTAGTACGTTTACTGTAATTTTTAGCTGTAATTTTATGTTGTAAAGTTCAAAGTATTCAAAATTAAATATTTAGAAATCAGGCACAACAATAATTATGATGAAATATTAATGGTAGATGACTTCTGATATCTTCATATAAAGACTTGGGATGATTTGAATTATTATCACAATGTAAAACTAGGAAGAATTCAAACAGAAATTGAAAGCTAAAATTGATATTTTAATATTTACAATGATTTATGCATTTAGGCAAGCTAGTTAAATATATAAAATAGTAATTTAGTCTTGATTAACTGATGTTGTATATGTATTTAGATAATAGATTTTTTTTTACACTTCAGCCCCCCAGCGTCGTTAATGACCACACCCAAGTCATCGTCTCGTGTTCCCAAACACCCGGCCGCCCGAGTCCTAGAGGAAAACCTCGAGGAGAATGGGGGTGTAAAGAAGGGAGGTAACAAGGTAAGGAAAACAAGGGAATGAACTCTGTTACATCTATCTCTATTTTGTTGCATCAGCTGTTAAACATGTCATTGAAAAGTCAAGATTGGACATCTACATTTTTTAAACTAAACTATCAAATAACTTGCAAAAAATGCTATCATAATGCAAAACATATTAATATTTTTGTGTGTCTAGTATTTTTTTAATCTTCAGATTACAATTTAAAAACTCTCTCTCTCTCTCTCTCTCTCTCAAATGTGAACTTTTTGTGTTTCCTATGAAGAATGTGTGATAGTGATGTGCATGCATGTGAAGTGTATGTAGTAGTGTTGTCTATGAAAACTAACATGGATGTGTACGACAGTGCTGTGTTCAAGATGCTAGACCTGGAGTGATATTGTAGTTTAAATTGTATAGTCTACGAATAGTAATCATTCAGGTGTATATGTTCATAATTATAGTTTTCTTTGTGTCTGAATATCATCACAAGGATCAAGAGATGTTTAACGATATGGATGTTATGAACATGCAATTACAAGCAAAACACTACTATACTTAAAATTAACAATTCTATTTACTAGACTGGGTGTTGTGAATTTTAGCATATTATTTAGTTTCTCTATCTTTTGGTTTACATTGATTCTCCCATCTTCCCAACCTTTTCTTATGTACATGCATGTCCATCCCTATAGATTCTCCATCACATTTTTCATTAACTTAAAAAAGTTAAAAAGAAATATCTATTAGTAACAGTCACCTTAATTGTTATTTTTTTTAAAAATAATATGCTTCTATTTCATTGACATTCTCTTAAAACTGGCTTTTTTAACTTTTTTAACAAAGTCTTATCTTAGACATCTTTTAATCAATAAGTCTTAATTCAGTTTAACAACTTCTAGATTAATACTGTTTTCTACCTAAAAAAAAGACTTTGAATATTGGTTCTCTCAACAATATAAAAATGAAACTCTATTTAGTATTTTTAAAAAATTTTTAATAAGTTTAACAGGTTTTTAAAAAAATACCTCTGATACATATAGCCGCCCCTTCTCTTTGTGATAACAAAGTGTTGTATAATATATCTTGTCGAGACTGTGTTGACATTTTTTGTACTGTTCAGCGCAACGGTGATGAAGCTGAAGAACTGCGATACTACGATGCTTACGATTATCCGCCAAGACAGGTATTCTAAGCAGACCAATACAATCTACGGAGGCTTGTATTGAATATATTTATATACCCCTTTCTTTTTTCTTTGTTCCTTAATTGTCTTTTATTTCTGTACTAACTCGCTAAGACTTTTGTCGCATCATGGAAGAGCATCACGTATGTGTCTTGCTGCATAATGCATAGCTATAAAGTGAATTTATGAAATACAATTTTTCTCTTTTAAACATAGTTAAGCAAGGATTGGTTTTTGTTAATGAATGAATTGCATGCTTTTTTATCTTTTAAGAAAAAAAAATCATTTTATTTTTATTAAACTCAAGCATGCATGTTAATGCATTGAGAATTTTCTGTATCTTATCAATTTGCTTTTTAAAAATACCTTTGATATATTGTTCAATGAAAGATTTATCAATTACGGCCTAGCTGTGTATTCTAACACAGTGCATCATTATTAATTAAAAGAGAGATAATGAACTTTACATGCAAATGAATGAATTTCTCTGTGGCTATAGATATAATTATTTTCAACGTCACTCTGTAAACTTGTGGTTTGAATCACACCTGTTCGGGCTAACTTTTTAAAACCTTTATACAAGTCCTGTAAACCTGTTGATGCCCCCCTTCCTAGTCACTACAGTAACTACTGGCCTTCTGTTGGCCATGTTTATATATAGATAGTAGATCCACCAGTGATATATATGTAGTTTAGTGTCATTCTAAAATGATTGAATCAGACCTACATGTATTTAGCTCAATAATAAAGTACTATATGTACTTAAGCTGGTATATTGTAAATTTGTATCTGCAATATTTCATTCTTTATGTACCAAGTAAGAATGATGTAAAAGTAGAAGGAAGTTGAGCTGACAATATTTTTCTAAGATAGGGCACAGTCAAATTGTATCTATAAATGCTAATGAATTCACAGAGATAATGTTAACACATATAGTCACATGATGCATGATAACTGAGCTGGCTTTTAAAATTGTTCAAATTCATATACGAATTATACATATCACTTTTCTTGATGACCTAAGAACATATGGCATGTTTGCTCAGACATGTATATAACATTACATGTAAATATATATTTGTAGCGTTTTCATTATATTTATATATATTATAATATCGGAATACTTTTATACATTTGTATAAAGCTGTATCTTTATATTCTTGTAATCAAGAAATCACAGTTATTGTCTATATAAGATACATGTACTAGAATACATGTACTTACTACCAAATATCTTCCATTACTATTGCAAGTATGTGTTTGAAAGTTAACTCAGCTATCAGTTAATATAACAGTGTATCATTCACAATATAAATCTGTTGCTATGATTGTTCATATGATATTTAATAGTTGAATGACAGCACATATACAACACAGTATAATTAATACATAGTACTACATCTATTAAAAAACCCTAAAAGTTTGCATTAAAAAAGGATGAGGAATTTTTATATGAAATCATTATTTTATAGTAAATACATTATTTTATTTTATGGTTTATCTTTCTGGGGGAAATAACACTTATTCTTACTCAAACTGGTTGCAAAAATTCAGTCATAAAGCTTAAGCAAGTACTGATTTAAGATTTAAGTGATAATTTCTTAAAGAATATGATACATGTTTTTACACAATTATGGTAATAATAGTATGCCTACTATGTTTTAAAAATCTGTGTATTTGGCAAGAAACAAATACATCAGCCAGTCCTATTAAAGTAAAATAAAAAAGGCTAATGAATGATCTTTGATACAAGGAACATGCATCAGTTAATGGAATGCAAATTTATCAGACTGATATTATGGTGCCATATTTTTATTTTTTTTTTGTGACTGTGTATGGTAATTTGCTATAAGCTGAGTAAATGTGTGTTCCCTTGCTGCAAGGTAGAATATAGACAATTCATGTACCAGTACAGTGCCTTATAACTTTTAGATTTAGTTGTCCATGTTTTTGTTTCATGTGGTTTGAATCCTATAGGCAGCATGTGTCAGGTGGGCTTGTAGTTAGTACTTCAGGATCCTGGTTCAAGTCTAGTGAAGGAAATTGAAACAGTTTCTTATTAACATAATATGTACATATATTATTAATGTATATTATTTAGAATTTTGCCAATTAAGATATGAAAAAGAGAGATATTCTGTGCAAGATAAGATTACATTTATTGCATTTATTTAACAACTTGATTGTGAATGGAAACTTTTCCCTTAGTTAATACAAATACATGTAGTACAAAAATGTCTAAAAAAAGTATTTAGATATGTATAAAAAGAGTTTAACTTTTACAGTATGCAAAAATAGTTGTAAAAACAAGAGAAATTGTAAACATGCAAAGAAAGAAATTCAATTAATTTATGTACAGATGTTAAATTAGAGAGACTTAATGAGATAATATTATGTAAAGATGTTTATTTAAAAAAAAGAAGTAGTATATATAACAGAAATGATGCACTACTTTGTTGTTGTCATGAGCATATGAACTATATTCAATTTATTTTCCAGTGTATGTACCATAAACTTATTAACTTTTGCATGTCTGAATTGTATTATTAATACATGAATTCAGTTTCGTTTGAGTATTCAGCAGTTGAAATATTGCAATGATCTTTTATCTTTAAGTGGTTGTTTTTATTTCTCAGGATGGAAAAGAAATGATGGAGGAAAGATCTCCAGTAGATAACAACATAGTCCACCTGGTCCAGGTATGTCATTTTAACTAAAGTAAGAACATAGTCAACATAGTCTATACTTATGCTTTCATCATAACTAAAGTATAAACATAGTTCATCTTATTTAAGTCCAATAGTACATGTACAGTTAAATTTTTATATATCGAATACTGATATCTCGAATACAATGGATATTTCAAAGTGATTTGTACGTCCCAACCACTTATTTTTTAAGTATTGTACCCTCAATATCTCGAATACTCGGATATCTTGAACTATTTAAGCAGTCCCATTTAGTTCAAGATAACGAAGTTTAACTGTATTTATTGTCATTAAAGTAACAGCATTGTCCATCTAGTCCAATTACATGTATACATATATTTATTGTCAGCATTATGACAAGATAATTACTTAGTCCATCAATGTGCAGATACATATATTTATTGTCATCAAAATAACAGCTAAGTCCATCAAGTCCAATTACATATGTTTACTGCCATCATTATGACAAAATAATAGTCTCATGCATCTATTGTACAGTTACATGTATCTATTGTCATTAAAATAACAGCATAGTTCATCAAGTCCATTTACATATGTCTATTGCCATCATTATGACAAAATAATAGTTTCATGCATCTATTGTACGATTACATGTATCTATTGTCATTAAAATAACAGCATAGTCCATCTAGTACAGTGACATGTATAAAATGAAATCAATTATTACATCATGAAAATCTAAAGGATAGTTAGTGTTACGTCATAATGAAATTAAAAACTTTGAGTTATCTCCCTGTAACTGCACACCTTACCTTAATGACATTTAACAAAGGGGTGATTATTCCTAATTTAAGCATTTATAGAATATATTTCCTAGCTTACTTATTACTTAGAGAAATATCAAACAAATTTAATGTTAACATGAAGCTAAGAACTAAAACAAAACTTTAGTTCTAGTGTATATAAATTGATACAAATACTGTGGTTTTATCAATATTCGTTGAATACCAATTTTCGTGGATTTCGTTGTTTAGTTGATCCACGAAATTAAATGTTCATTGAAGTGCAATGTCTATATGTCTATTAACATTTTGAATGTATTGATAGGGTCATTGGCTACAAATTTTCTTATGCTTGAAACTGTGATTTTCACTTCATCCACGAATTTCAAAATTGATACCCTTGAATATTAATGAAACCACAGTATGGTATATTTGTGTTGGTGCTTATCTATTATTATTATTATTTTATATAGATTGTTTATGTCTTTTTAAAAAGTTCTAGAGCTATGATTGTTTTATTTTTATGCTTATAGACGGTTGTTTTATATCCATAAGTTCTAGAGCTATTCCTATTATATAATTTTTAATGCGTTTAGTTGCATTAAATGTACCTGTATGATACCTCTCTATTATCACCTGTGTGAATTACCTGTGTTAACCTGAGTTGTGTCTATACTCTAGGAACAGAACAGCAATAACAAGGTAGTTATGTATGTTGCTTACCTAAGCCAGGTAGTGTTACCTGTATCCCTCACCTGTAACTCTCTCTGTCTCATCTTCTATGATCCCTGTGCAAATGGGAAATTGAAAAAAAATTTGCTTCTGTAATTTATATGATATTTTTTTATATATTGCTGAAAATTCAACATTCAAAATGCTCTTTTAAAATTTTAATTGATAGATTTTATTATAAATTCTTCTAGACTGTACGTTGTTCATTATGGTCAGCAGCAAATTTTTTTGTATGACTTTTGCACAGGTCTTCATAGCTAGCAAGGACAGTTTTCCTACCATACAGTACAACTTGATTATGGCAAATATTGATACTGTGACAATGAAGAATATTATGAAGAATTTTGAATTTATGATACTTATAAAGATATTTAAGAGATGAAAAGAGGAGGAAATTGTTAATTATTATAAACATTCCCAATTATTATCTGAAAGTATCTGTTTGTGGCAAATATATGTCCTCACTGAAATCACTGCAGCTAAGAATAAATGTATAAATTTAATGAGGCCTCATCTGCAAAATTCTGTCAATTGAAAGTAAAAGAGAGTTTACTGTAGCAGATTGTAAAAGTGTTGATAATGGCAAATAATCAAGTTCACAGTATGGTACTGATCTCATCCTTAGTGTGTCTAAAGAGCTACTTACAATTCCTACAGAACATTATCTTTACTAAAAGAACCACTGGATAAAGATCTTTCACTCTCTAATGTCAGTCTAGAACTGTTAGCTAGTTCTCTAAGATGTGTTGAAAATTCTCATACTCACAACAAGAGTGATGCAAGGTCACCTGTTTTGTTGAACTTTGACCTGTATGGTGATTGGATGACTAATACCAGGTTGGAGCACTTGTATACCATGTTACAACACCCACCCTAATACAAGTACAGATAAAGACTGTCATGTAATTGTCATATTATAAATGATTATGGGGAGTGTGGTTTTGTTTGAAATATAACATCTGTTCACAGATTAAAACTCCTCTTAATTTAAACTATGACTCTAACAATGATATATTTTATTTTTTCAAGAAGGTATAAATAGCATTACATGATAATATTAATTAAAATATCAATCCTGTTAAAATCATTTAAAAATAATCAGATTTTTCTTTAAAGAAAATCAAACTAATTGGACAGTTAATCTTATGTCTCTCTCAGGCATAGTAGGAATGAAAGCTGCAATGGACAAAAGGTAACGCAATCATTTTCACTACAAAATATACCAAGTTGCTGATCTATGAGTTATTTTAATAACAGGTGCTAAAATACTCCCAGTCTGATGTCAACAAGATAAAGCAGGAGCTAGAGCTAGATTTCCAGGCTCGTCTTCTCAACAAGGAGCGAGAATGGAGTCAGAAACTCGGGGCTCGAGACAAGGTCATCACAGAGCTCAATGAACAAAACAGGCTGTACAAGTCAACCAATGAGGACATGAGGTAAATTACTGTACAAGTCAACCAATGAGGACATGAGGTAAATTACTGTACAAGTCAACCAATGAAGACATGAGGTAAATTACTGTACAAGTCAACCAATGAGGACATGAGGTTAGTTACTGCTCAAAACAATCCTCTAAGGAGGACATGAGGTAAGTAACTGTATAGATTCACCAATGAGGACATGAGTTGAGGAGGACATGAGGTAAGTAACTGTACAGAGCAACCAATGAGGACATGAGTTGAGGAGGACATGAGGTAAGTAACTGTACAGAGCCACCAATGAGGGCATGAGTTGAGGAGGACATGAGGTAAGTAACTGTACAGAGCCACCAATGAGGACATGAGTTTATAATAATTTATTGTAGTCTGTTCAAATTTGTTGTATTAAAGAATTAAGGTTACTTATTGCACAGTCCATCAATGAGGACATGCATGGGGTGAGTAACTGTACAAATCCATCAATGAGGGCAAAAGGTAAGTAACTGTACAATTATTCCATTATTGAAAACTTGTTGTATATATATAAGTGCATTAATGAGAATATGAGGTACTAGAAATTTACTACACAAATCAAGCAATGAGGACATATGATCAGTTATGAAAACAAAATACTAGTAGAAGTCAATAATGTTTGAAACATCAGATGTATTCATGTTTTATTAATTTAGGACTAGAATTAAAATGAGGTCATTTTTTCTTTTTTTTTCCAGGGCAGTTGTTGCTGAGTTTGAGAAGACTATTGCCCAGTTACAAAGTGAGTCACCAAAATACATGTAGTACTAAAATATGTGCATCTTCTGTTATCATTATCAAGTAAACAAAAAAGAAGGTTTTGGTAGAATGAAAAGGGGAGTGTTGATTGTTATCTGACTATAGCTTAAATTGACACTTTAGTGGCACAGACACCTGATATTAAAGATATTTCCTTTTATAGAAGATAATGCTTGGCACCTCTGTAGATTCCTTATTTATCGCGAGTACTTAATTCTGCGATCCCGTTATTTTGTAACAAAAAGCGAAAATATAAAATCGCGAACGCAGAACTTTTATCCAAATCTCTTATAATTCTAAATTCTCAGAAAATAAAAGCGAGATTTTAATATATGGGTGCTTCTTGCGATTTTACACGACATATAGCATATCCTCGCATTTCATAAGGAATCTACTGTATTATAGTTGCAGTAAGTTGCCGTACAAGGAATTATCTTCCTATAAAGAGATGTATTTTTAACATCAGTTGACTGTTTGTAGTGGGTAGCTTTCTGTTTGTAATTGATTATAGTCTTTTAAATGAAGAAGAATTAGTGACTGCAGTTTGAATTAAAACTGATTCTTTCATCATTCTGTTCATTCTATCTGTGCGTAAAAGGAAATTTTGATTGACTTTTGAGATGGTCCGACTCTTGCAGTTTACAATTACTGTGGAATAATTAAATTTCGTGGGGGCCAATTTTCGTGGATTGCTTCAATTTTACAGATTCGTAGGGACGTAATTTCTGGTATTCTCTTAAACCTACAAAGGATATATGACTTTATTACCATAATTTATTAATTCGTGGAGGATGATAATTCGTGGATGCGAGGTACCCACGAATTCCACGAAAATTGAGCCACCACGAAATCTAATGATTCCACAGTACCTACTTTATAACCAAGTAGTGAAACAATTCTCACCATCTGTGATTCATATTAAAAGCCATAGACTTGTAGTATCAAATAAAGTGAAAATTGAAAATAAAAATGTCAGCTACTTATATATACACTTATGTATTTTTTGTAGCGGAAAAAGAGAAGACACATTCTGAATCACAACAAACATTTGAGGAGGTTGTAAAAGAACGGGATCAGGTAAAATGAGATGCATTACAATCTTATTTTTAAAAATTAATTTGTAAAGGATCTAAATATATGATTTGCAATTGGATATAAATTTTTTTTCAGTTGGTTGTGTCTTTCCTATCTCTGATGAATCATGGCAAGCTGTCAAATTAATATCCTATTTAATAACAAAAGATTAGAGTCTTGCATTAGCTTCTCTTTTTTTTTAACAACCGAAAAGAAATAAGGAAATAAGGAATCATTCTTTGAGTATTTTGAGGTGATAAATTTGGTCGGGGTGTGATTAAATCCAATAAAGCCCGAAGGGCTTTATGATAGATTTGATCACGCCCCGACCGAAATTATCACCTCATAATATTCAAAGAATGATTCCTTGCAACTTATATTTATATAATTTTAAGCTATCGTATGATTAAATATTTAAATATAAATTAGCAAACCCCGCTGGCACCTCAATTTGGCGTCATTTGTATTATGGGTTATATAGTACAAAATCTATACGTAGTGTTATCACAGGCAGAGACACTGGAAAATGTAAATATATCAATATAACATCTTTTTCTGTGATATATGCAGATTTATCATTTTACAGTTTTTAAATATTTTTCTTATTACATACCGGTACTAAGTTATTCTTTAATTTTTTTTTTTTTTTTTGCGTGTAGGCCATAGAAGATTTACAGGGAGTCGAAGCCTCGTTTTCAGATTTACACCGACGTTACGAGAAAACAAAAGGCGTTGTAGAAGGATTTAAAAAGGTAAAATTAGAAAAAACATTGCTGAGTATATAAATGATTACTAAATATTTAAAAAATCTAGGCTTGGACGCTAATAATGTCTAAGCAGTAAAAATATTTCAACTCTTTATATTAGTGAAAAGAATATGGGGTTCTTATGGTATGTTGTCATAAATTTTGTTGAAATCAATACGATGTGACTAATGCTATATCACATCCTTCCCATATCCCATTCCTTTACTATCTCTTATTTCCTTTACCATCTCCCCCAGCGGTCAATATGAAGGTGGGGGGGGTTGAAACCAATAAAGAGGGAGCTATGTTTTTCCTGGGGAAGACATATAGTAAAACATGTTTATAGCGAACATGCTTATAATGCATTGATGCTTACAGCAAAGTGATTTTCATTTCACATCACCATATTTTATGTTGTGAATCTGACGGGCATAACGAATTATGCTTATAGCGAAGCAATTCGCCCGTCCCTGGCACTTCGTTTTAGCGGTGTTTTACTGTATTTGAATTTGATTTTATTCGTAGAATGAGGAAGTGCTTAAAAAATGCATCCAGGATTATCAAAGCAAGCTGAAAGTGGCAGAAGACAAACTACAGGACTTTATTCAAGAGGCGGAGGTCAAAATTGAAGAGTGAGTGACCATCAAAGTCAAAGGAGTCCAACAAGATCTATAAACTGTTGAGAGTTTTAAACTAAAGTCATCTAGCAATATGTACATACATTTATTGCATTTTGTATTTCATTGAAGAAGACAGTCACTGAATATGAATGTTGTGTATTATTTAAGTACAGTAAGGCTAAAACGATGTGTTGTTTTTGTAGAGCTACAGAGGAAATGGAAAAGACCCGTAAATCTGCATCGTCAGACATCGCTCGTCTGGAGGCGGCCGTCAAAAAGTCAGACCTTCAGGTCCAAAGTCTACAGAAATCACTGGATCAAAAGGTAAATAGAAATGTGGTATGTTAGCAAACCAAGGGATACTAGCAGATGTATTTAATCTTATTATAATCCATTTGGATAGAAGTTGTTCCACTTAAGAGATGCTAGCAGCATGCAGCATGTTTCGTTATTTAATCTTGATAAAATATTTTAATTTTTATTACCGTAATATTGATATGTTGATATGTATTGTCATTATTTATATATTGAATGACAGTATTACATGTAGTTAGTTGAATTTATATTTGAAAAAAATTATAAGTCTTTTCAGAAGAAAGGTAAATTAATATATGATTGTTTAAAGAGCATATTTTTAGTTGGTGTAAGTAGTGGCAGGAGATGTTTTTAGTTTGTATAAGTAAGGGAGGTTTCCATACAGTGTATTGTTTTGAACTTGAAAAGTCATGCATGGTCTTATTTGGTCTGTTTATGAAATTTCAGATCAAAGAGAATGAGGAGTTGACCTCAATATGTGATGAACTAATAGCCAAAGTGGGAAGCTGAAACAGTATCATCACTATCTCATGACACATGTGGATGCCCCTAGGTCATTTCATTGGAGAAAGGAATATCCCTACCAAGTTTCATGTAAATTGGTTTAGAATTGGAGAAAGTAATGATGATAAATGCAAAATAGAAATATATAAGTATGGGTGAAGATATATATGTTGGAAAAACTGTTGTAGTTCATGAAAGAAATGTTTGAAAAATCATTGATGTACATGTAGTTATAAACCGCCCATGATTTTTACTCCAGCTTTTTAAAACACATTGATATTTAATGCTAACATAATTTTACCCTGTGAGTTTCTTGCCTTGAAGATATTTTGAAATTGACTTGATGTATGATTGGTTTGAAAAGTTCTGCACTGCTTTTGAATACTATGCTAATTTAAACCTTAAAAATGCTTGCTGCTTTAGAACACTAAATGTACATGTAGTTTTAAAATAACATACTCATCTTTTATGGATACAATATCAGGTTAAATGTTTGATTTGTAAAGAAATATCTGCAGATACTGCATGGGTATATCTTGTGATATGGTTAAACCATTTTTTTGTTCTCGTTTACGATAGAATATATATAATATTTAAAATATGTTGAAAATATTTTTCTATGCGTTATCTGACTTTGTTGTCTTTTAATACCATGCAGATTTTATTTCCTGCGAAAATGATATTTCATTGATATGCACCTTGAATTGTTACATTGTTAATTTCTGATCAGTTGATTTCAATGTTATATGTAATGAAAACAAGAATGAACATTAATAATCCTTTAAAGCTTACCTTGCTCATTAAATCTAAACCATATATGATGGATATTTTTCCAGTTAATGAATGTTTTCCCCCTTATTATAAAAGAACCTCAGATAATTCAACGTATATGTAAATAAGAGTTAGGTGAATTTATTTACTAAGTACTGAGCTCCAATAGTCATTGATTTAAAAAGATTACTCTAAGCAGGTCATGAATTATTTTCCAATAACTTCTTCATTTAATTTCCTTATCATCAATAGAAGCTTTTTAGAGTTATTCCTCCTAAATGATGTTTTTTTTTTTATCACATGAGCAGCTGTTGTATGTTTGAACAAACACCTATAGAAATCGAATTATAATAGTGGGGTTCCATTTAAAGGGAGACCTACAGTTGTACATTTACTATATTTACACTTGAACAGTTTTTGCAAAATTTAAATTAAGTGAATACTATACTTAGATACAGTGTACAGGTATTTATGCATTGAAATAATGCAAGAACCAACTTAACAAATCTATGAGCATTTCTTAAAAAAATCTAATTCCTTTTCAATGTTCAAATCAGGGCATGATAGTTACCTACGAAGAATGTTTTACGAAAATTTTGTGTCAGTTGAATTTTTGATATGAGGAAAGGAGGGAATTTTTTATTGAGTGATTTTTAATGTAAGCACAATTGCATTTTCGCTACAAGTTTTTGCATTGGGTTTTAGAGTGGGTGATGCTTTTTGATGATGATTGCAGTATCACGATGGTTTTAAGTTAGTAAGCATTAAAAAAAAATAACAGAAAGATTTGTGAAAGAAATAGCATGATTAAGCAATTCTATTTAATTTATTTCATTATTTGTTCTGTGACTGAGATCTAGGCAATATGCCCTGTAGTCTGGTCAATTTGTTTGCACCCAGAGGAAACAAAATCTCCGCAAAGACATTGGTTTGTCGATCGAGGCATAAAGTGTTGCACATCCATGACATCACTTTGCTGACATCATGATGTTCTGTTCAGTAGTACTTTCTCATTGTACCACACCACTGTACATTCATTATAATAAGTAACTTTAGTTTCTGGTATTATATATGAATGTGAGAATTCTCCATTCAGCCTAGTTTTATTTAATACAACAGGATACAAATGTATGACATCAAATCATGATTTGTTATCCTTCTTAGATTTCGAGACGTATTTCAAAATCATGAACTGTATTTTTGGATACATCTCCACATGAAAATAAATGTGTTTTGTTAAGTGCTCTTTGACCTGTTGCTTAAAAATATTATGGTCATGTGTCTATTTGTGGACTTTAGTCTAATATAAAACCAATATGCCAATTTTTATGTAAAATTTATTAGATAGTAATATTGAATTGTGACTTATTATTTCAATTAGATTTCAGATTTGATTTAAAAGTTGTTGATGATAGGGGATGAAGAATTGAGATGATGATATGTCAGTGATGATGTCATGATAACTTAGTTATAAGTTCTGGTCATTTTGTTGCTATTTCACTTATGCATGTTATTTATACTGATTATGATTTTTAATAAATTTCAATGAGTAAAGAATTATTAATTTTCTTTAATCTGTTCTGACAGTGATCAAATATGACAGTCAGTGGTCTTTTGAAAAATATTTTCTTCTGCTTATTTATTGTAATTCTTTTTTGGGAGTTGATTTTAATCAACTCTCCTATGCAGTAAATTACTCTGACAAACCGAAAGTGAAACAGTGTTTGGACCAAAGCACAAATCATCGCCGCTGACAAGACTTAGTTCTTAAAAATAACTTATAAATTCGATAAAATGTATGCTAAAGCATTGTTTTTCAAGGACACTTATTTATAAATACTTTGAAAATAGTCAGATTTTAAATGGTACGAACAATTTATATATGTTTTGTAGTCGTATGTATTCTTACGCCAGAGTTCAATATAGTCTCGTTCACCTCGACGCTCGGCTGTCTCCGTAAATCTCCGACAAGCAGAGAGTCACTCTTGCTTAATTGTCGGAGATTAACAGCGACAGCCGAGCGTTTGGTTGAACGAGACTAGAGTTCAATATTGCTTGGATCCATAAATTTTCCAGAAATATTTCTATCACTGATACATAGTTTTATTGAATTAATTCTATCTTTAAATATTACTTAACATGATTCATATGGGGTTTTATCAACATTCTTGTGTCAAAAAAGTCCAAAAATTCATATTATAAAAATGTGCATAATTCAAATACAGATTAGAAACTACCCGTACTTGTAATGCAAAATAACATATCATTGATTTTAAAATAAATAAGCATCCATCAAAATCAACTCCCGTCAGTTCTTCGGTACTTTGATTAAAATTCTGGACTGTGTTTCTGTGACGAAATTTGTTTAACCTCAACTAGATTCTTCGAGACTGACAATTTTTGACTGACATCTCTTCTGGGAGAGATTCTTGGTCAAGAACTTTAATGAAATTTACTCCTTAATTAAAATTTACATTTTCAACTGTCTTTGTCTGTGATAAAATATTAGGAATCGATTTTGAACCATAAAACCCAATTAACTTCATCAAACATGAGTGACACAAAAAGGGGTGTCTTAAAACGTAACCGAAAAACGGTATTTGCTGCGCCGCGTATTAATACCATAGCATGTGCTTCATAAAAAAAATACTGGTTTTCAAATAATGTTGCATTAAAGTGTACACATTGGAAATAATATAAATACATGTATAAGTAATAAGGAATCATTCTTTGAATGTTATGAGGTGATAATTTCGGTCGGAGCGTGGTCAAATCTATCATAAAGCCCTTTGGGCTTTATTGGATTTTAATACTTTAATACTAGTATTATAATAACAATACTATGAGGTAAATTAGGGATAATTTCCCATAACATGTCAGCGGTCCTTTTTTACTGTAGGTCATTTCTATTATTGATGAAATTAGTTATTTTTTTAAGTTACAAATTGGATTCATAGTGTTATTACTGACAAAGACATTTGAAAATTTTATTATAATTGTCCTCTATAGTCACCTCGAACACACTTTCTGAAATCTATGTCAAGTGACCCCCGTTGTACTTACGAATAATTTAACATTATGAAAGGTTAACAAGCGAGTTCACACCAGGTCATCAGCATCTGCTTATTTATGGAATAAGGAATCATTCTTTGGGTATTATGAGGTGTTAACTTCGGTCGGGGCATGGTCAAATCCAATAAAGCCCGAAGGATTTTATGATAGATTTGACCACGCTCCGACCGAAATTATCACCTCACGATATTCAAAGAATGATTCCTTATTACTTATTTAAATCATTTCTAATTTTTACACTTAAAAAAAAAAACCATTTTAAAACCACTCTTTTTCATGTAGCACATGCTATGTAGTTATACTACGCGGCGCAGTCAATGCCGTTTTTCGGTTTTGCTATAAAACACGCCCATTTTGAGTCGCTCATCTGCTCGGAAATTATTGGGTTATAGTCTTCAAAATTGATTCGTAATGTTATCATAGACAAAGACAGTTGAAAACGTTAATATGATGGGGATAATCAATTGGACTTATTCATATTTTCGATTTATTATTCTTTTAGTCTATTTATTAAAACCATGTACATGTACTAGTATACAACATCCTTTATTTCAGAAGCAAGTGTTTTACGTTATAATAGTTATAATGTACCTAAAAATAGTTATATATATTATTTTCATATAGAGCTGCACATTTTCATATCTATGACAGGCCGGGATATTTTACCTATCTGTCACAAACAAAAGAATATGACTCTTAACGTTTTTAAATTTGCCTTTGCAAGGAGTGCTTAAAATTAGCAGGTATTTAATATGTTACAACACACTTCAATAAAAACAAAAACAAAATGCGTTAGATTTATGACCAAGTCAATGCACTTTGAATTTTGCATAGATCGATACCATCTTTGCTGTCCAAGGGTTTATAATCCACTTTGTTCCTTTACAAAAGCCAAGAGTTTATGATTCCGGCAGTCCGCTCTTCTACAAGAGCCAAACGTTTACTGTTAACTTTACTCCTCTACAAGGCAATTGCAAGCGAAGATGGGTCGATACTATCGAGAAAAAAATGTGCAGGGCTCGATTTAAATTCTTGAGACTTTCAAAAACGATAAACATGCAGTGAATCATTTTAACTTACTTTTTGAATATGTATATACATACGTTACCTTAATTAATAAACTTGCTTGATAAGGATCTCTCATTTGGATAATATATTAATTAAAATGGTTATTCCAGAATTAAGAAAAATAATTAATTTTATGAACTTGAAGATGAATGTAATTGATAATATACATATTTGAAATGGCTTTAATTTCATACGCTAACGCTTAATGAACAAACTGATTAGAAAGAATATACTCAGTGCATATTACCTTATACTACGGAAACGTATTAGTGCCACTCTATATATATTTTTATTTTTCAAAATTCCAACTTTAAAGTTGGAATTTCCAACTTTAATCTTGGAATTTCCAACTTTAAAGTTGGAATTTCCAACGTTAAAGTTGATTTTTCCAACTTTAAAGTTGATTTTTCCAACTTTAAAGTTGGAATTTCCAACTTTAATCTTGGAATTTCCAACTTTAAAGTTGGAAAAATCAACTTAAAAGTTGGAATTTCCAACTTTAATCTTTGAATTTCCAACTTTAAAGTTGGGATTCAATTCAACATATTTATTAATTGTTCAAGATTATCATGCACATACTACCGTATATGTATGTGTTAACTGAAAATTCTTTGTTGAAAATTGCAGAATAGATTATTGTTTACATATACATGTCATTACTTTTCTTAATGTTTGTAATCTATCTATATATATAAATATAATAAAAATCAACTTTAAAGTTGATTTTTCCAACTTTAAAGTTGGAATTTCCAACTTTAATCTTGGAATTTCCAACTTGAAAGTTGGAATTTCCAACTTGAAAGTTGGAATTTCCAACTTAAAAGTTGATTTTTCCAACTTTAAAGTTGGAATTTCCAACTTACAAGTTGGAAATTCCAAGATGAAAGTTGGAAATTCCAACTTTAAAGTTGGAAATTCCAAGATTAAAGTTGGAAATTCCAACTTTTAAGTTGGAAAAATCAACTTTAAAGTTGGAAATTCCAAGATTAAAGTTGGAAAAATCAACTTTAAAGTTGGAAATTCCAAGATTAAAGTTGGAAATTCCAACTTTTAAGTTGGAAAAATCAACTTTAAAGTTGGAAATTCCAAGATTAAAGTTGGAAAAATCAACTTTAAAGTTGGAAATTCCAACTTTGGAAATTCCAACTTTAAAGAAATTCCAACTTTGGGAATTCCAACTTTAAAGTTGGAAATTCCAAGATTAAAGTTGGAAATTCCAACTTCAAAGTTTGAATTTTAAAGAAGAAAAAAATACAAAGTGGCACTAATACGCTTCCGTATTATACATTACAAATACCATGCATATACCTTTTGAAAAATATTGCTGTTAAGTAAATGCATACCATAAAGCTTTTGGGTGTTGATAAATATTTCAGTTAAACGCTGTAAATTTGACAACACCCTAGCTCTGTTTGCAGAAATACAAAAAACATTTCCTTTTATTTTTTTCTTCTGGCTGTAAATTAAATAACCAATTGCTTAAAGGTAGATGACTGATCACATTTAAACCCAAGGATAGCGTTCTAAAATGGGTTTTCTACATGTATGTAAAAGGACGTTATACAATTGAACCCACGTATGGGAATTTCTTCATATTATACCGTTGAATTCAGTCTAATGTTCCAAAATTTAATAATTAAGACTCGCAATTTATACAATTTCTTTGTCAGAAGGAGCATGATTCAACTTTATTTTGACTATTTTCCGCCACTGCCATCCCCCACCCCCATATGGTTGGAGAATACCCTCTGCAAATTGTTACAAAATTATTAAAATATCAATGGTGTGGATTTTTAAAAATACAATAATATAATATATTAATCTTTATATTATGAATACAAATAGAACCTCAAAAGAAAACTTTACACTGCATAGAAAAAAGATCAGTATCTGTTTTAGGTCTTCCAACTTTTCGGGATATTATGCTACTCATGTGACTTTTGTACTTCCGGTACGCATGGTCGACCGTAGTCAAAGGGGTTTGTCCGTTTGATAACCTTCAAACAGTCTTATACAACGGGGTTGAAGCAGGCGCTGTTCTAGTCCAGATCATGGCTCCAGAAGGCCTTTACGCAGCTTTCCGCAGGTTTTCTCACAGACTAGTATCTATAAGTCACAAAGCAGAGACAGATAAATCGCAGATGTATACAAATCTCTCAGTAAGGTTGAGGGCGCATCCTCTGTATCGTGCATACATTGAGTACATCACCGAAAACTTCAAAACATTCACTGAGACTGTGAAAACCCAGTATAAAGGAGTGATTGCCCAGAGGATACGGCGGACAATCGAGTATGAGAATACACATGGACACAAATCGCTGATCAGATTCTTGCAGAGTTTACAGAATGCGTTTTTGAGGAGAAAGGGGATGGGACTCTCTGCTCTGTTTGCTGCCTCAATGTTCTCATGGAATGAAGAAATCATTACAGATCAGGAAATTTCAAGGTTTGTGAAATCTTGCATGTTAATTTGTCATTCCCTTTCATCATTACCTATGGGCCAATCTGAAGGTAAAATCTTCAGAAAGTTGACTTAGGAGGGGGCTTTGATAAATATTATCTGTTAAGCTGTAATGTTATATTTTTTCATCTTTTGCAAAGGAGTGTTAAACGCACAACCTTTTATTATTTCAGTGCTATCGATGATATGTCGGAGATTCAGGCAATGGGCCGTCACCACCAGCTTGAAGGGGCTCATGCCACAGGATGTTTGAAAGACTGGGCACTTATCGTCAATGAACCATCACTGAAAATTTGGAGACGACCCCTTCCCAATTCTCATCTGTATGAATACAAAGGTAACGAGATGTACCTTTTCTTTTTAAGCCAAATTTTCGAGTAACATATATTGGTCATCTGAGATGCACACACTTTCAATGTGAGTATGTGACCAAGGTTAAGTTTCTTGACTTACCTTCAAATCCTAGGATGTTAAAAACTTTACAGGTTTATGTACATGCAGCTTCAAAAAAACTGAGAGAATTACAAAAAATATATTGATCATTGATAGTTTCTATTGAAAATGAATCTATATTAATAAAGATTTAAGAGACTAAAAGAGAGAGAATTATAGATGAATTTTTTGTGGAGAAAAGTAAATCTAAAAGTGATACATGTATATAGATCTACATAGTAGTTACAGAAACAATTTACATATTCAAGTCTTTTATTTTAGTATATGGAAAGTATGATGATGTGTCCCCATCAGCCTTTTACCAAGTACAGGTAAAAACCTATCAATATTAATTAATAGAAACAACAAAATGTGTAGAGTAAAGGAGTATTGTTTGGATAATTAGTATGGTTTCAGTGGGTATTTAATTTTTTTTTATCACTTGTATTATATAAAGCTTGACTTGGAGTACAGGAAGAAATGGGACCATTATGTTGTGAAGCTGGACGTCATTGACAAAGACCCACAGTCTAAATCTGAGGTTGTACAGTGGATAACAAACTATCCAGTAAGTACTGCGAAAACTATCTTAAATTACAGTGGACAGGAATGGTTAATTTTGGTCATACATGTATTTTTGTACCCGTTACCCATGTAGGTAATTTTCATTGCACTTAAAATCTATAAAAGGAGATCTTAAATTATTGTGATTTTATCATTGTGTATTCCATGACGTACATATCTTGATGACATTGATTACTGATGACATTTTACAGGCTACTTGGTACAGTCGAGAGTTTTTGTACATCAGAAGATTCAAGGTACAATATACAATGCACTGTAAAGTATTCAAATTACAAAATCAAAACATGTATCAAAAGTATCTTTTACATTGACTTTGTTACAAAATTTTCGCTTTGTTATAAGGGAAGTTCAAATCTGTATTTGACAAAATATCGTAATCATGGTAAACAAAATGATTTATTTAAAAAAAAATGAAAATGAGTAATTTTGTAGGAATACACTGTACAATTCATTGTGTAGTATTGAAGTACAAAGTATTGAAAATGTGTTAAATATCACTCAGGTCGACAGAGAAAGAAATGTGATGGCGTACATGGCCCGGTCAGTAAACCACCCAGAGTGTCCCCGCAAGGACGACCTGGTCCGGGTGGATATCTACTGCTCCTACATGGTCATCAAACCCAAGACCACATTCTCAGAGGTACAACCGCTAGACCAGTGTACCAAGATATCTGTATCACTGTTGTCTTCCACAAATTTTTGTTTACTTTAAAAATTTAAAGATATATTTCAGAAATAACTATAAAAGATTTTTTTTTAAATTTCAAAAGAATGTTGGAAAGGGAGGTTGGGGTTTTAAGGAATAAAAGGCCTTGGGGTAATTTCCTTAAATAAAAGCTAATGATTAATTTCATGAACATTAGGATTGTTAATGATATGTTGGCAGTTTAAGAAATATTGTATTGTTTCGTTTTCACAGAATGGCCTGGAGTATGTTATGACTTACCATGACGACCCCCAGCTCATGTACTCTGGTATTGCCTTCAGTTTTGCCACAAGAATAGGTTTGTACATTTGATTCTAGTAGGACATACCTTTATTACCAGTGTCAAAACAAAAAAATGTCCTGGTTTGTGAGATCACCCCCTCCTTTCCCTTATTTTGAGTTTAAAATCAGATGCAAGTTCATAAACTAAATTTAATTGGTTTTCAGGTTAAAATATTGCATAAAGAATACTGAGGAAATTTTTTATATACGGTACATTCTTCTACAGGGAATAGCTTACATGCCTTCTTGCTTCCAGCTTTTCCATTAAAATTGGAAAAAATTCAAATTTACAGTCTTGTCATTCAGATTTGCTAAGGAATTTATTTTCAACTTTGGTTTGTGTTATACCATTTCTTGTGCCTACAGACATAATGATGAGGATTTCTTTGATTTCAGGGGTTGATTTTGTGGACAAAATTCACAAAGCAGCCAAGGAACTACAGAAGAACTCGGGATATCAGTCAAGTTATACTCCACCCAGTGAAGCCAGCTCTGGGAATTACATACCGAATTACCAGTAAACCATGGACATCTGTTAAAAGTCATTGATTTCTCAGTATAAACTTATAGTAACATATAAATTTACATTTGGTGAATAATTTGATAAATTCCTCACAAATATTTACCATTTGAATGAAAGGAAAAAATGAAAAATACAGCCAGTTGTTGAATTTATAGAGTAAATCTCAGTTGCTCAGGGTTGAGTAGTAAAAGATATTTGATGAGAAAATGAGAAATGGATTTAAGAATGTTCATAATCATGTGGATGGTCATAAAGTCTAAGCAATCACATCACATTCAACATGAATATAATATCATAATGATAAAAAACCCCTCATAACTATGTACAATGTAACATCCATGGAATGATGTAGTAAAAGTGTGGCATCCATTAGCAGTATGGTCTTTGAGGAAATGATTTATCCTAATTCTTTTTGTGTATTGGGAATGAAATCCTAGAAGTTGCCGTCTTTGGGTTTTGTGTTGGGAGATATTTTGAAATACTTAATGCCCAAATTTTTAAAACATTTTAGTGTTGCTTGTTTGGGGTTTTTGTTTCCAAAGGGGTTTAATGTACTAAATAATTGTTTTGAACTTGTATTAATTATTTACATGTCTGCATACATGTATGTTTTATAAATGTACCATGTTCATCCTCTATTAATTGCAGCTCTATATCATTTTAACGTGTGTGCATTTTTGATATGTTAAAAAATAAATGTTTTTGATAATCATTGTAAAAATCAATGTTAGGCTGTTTCATTTAAGATATATTATGGGTTACCAAGCATCCATTTTATAAACAACATGATCAGCTCAATTGACAAACAGATTTACTCCTCTTTTTTTTTTGCCTGGTGCAGGGACTGAAAAAAGGGGGGGGGGGGGGGTTGGAGGAAATAAAAGATAAAATTGATGCATCATTTGGAAGTTTAGAATTTCAATTTTAATATTGTTATTTTTATTGATAGTTGTTAAATATAGGTTGATAGTTGTTAAATATAAGATTTTTTTCATATTAATAAATTAATTGATTTACTTGTTTCCTTATTGCCCCTTTTAATAATGGAACAGCCCTAGTCATTAATATTTTGCAGTTTTCATTATGTTTTGTCCAGTGTGTCAAGCATGTATTTACATTGATTTCAAGCATATATTTACATTGACAAATAAAAATAATCAACTGAAAATTTACGCTTTATTTTATCTTTTTGGCGCAGAGACCTGGTTATATAAAATGATGTGCTCGTAAATGTGACATCATTTATAGAGCTCATATTTTTGCAACTTGACCAACTTTTGCCTTCAATAATAGGCTCTGCTCTAAAAATCATGTGTAGTGGGAATGAACCAATTCATCACTGGTAAATCCAAAAATGTTGGTTTCAAGAAATACCAGTTTACAGTTAGTTTTCATTGCAGAGTTTATTTACTGTGGAATCATTATTATATGTACTGTGGGTGTCAATGTTCATGGGTATAGCCAAAGTGTTCCTGGTTGGTTGGGACTTAATTTTATTCATTTGGTAGAAAACTTGGGATGATTTTAATAAAAAATGGTGTTAAACAAATTCTTGTATATATTTATATATATACGTTCGCAAGTATGTAAATTTGTGGGCAAGGTTCACCCACAAACATTTGTCCCCTGCGAACAAAATTAGTTATCCAGATCTGACCAAGGGTGTACGGGGATTTACGGAATACAACCCAGGGTTAATCCACATACACCCTTGATTGGACCTGGATAACGAAGTTATTTCCTATGTTATACAAATTTTAAAATTATATTGTTTTAACAGTGCTTTGCAAACTGAAAATCAATCAATAATAATTAAAATTGTGCTGAAAATCATTTATTCATACATGTACCAATAGAATATTAAGAAATGATAAATGAGTTATTCATTTACTTCATTGAACGTTGCATTATTTTGTGATGTCGTATTTTATTTACACCCAGCTTCAGCAGGTGTAAGGAAATTTACACCTGGCTTGTAAACCAATCAGATCTCGCCTTATAAGCAACATGGGAAATGAAATACAGTCATGTAATGATGACTCCACAGCATTCTACTACATTACTTTTTATAAAAGTTTCAAGTGTACTTTCAAGTCAAACCAGGTTCAATACTTATTGATCAAATTTCACTGTCCTAATATTCAATACCTTCCAATGCCTCTGTGATATAATTGAAAACAAACAAGTTTCAACAATCATGTACAATCAATTTTATTTACCTGGGTAACATCAATTTTTAAATATATATTCAATGTTAAATTTTAAAAAAACTTTCACTAACAGTGACACCAGATCTTAACAAAATTTAATAAACATATCATATATTCCTTTTCACAATTGAAATTAAATATTTGCATATCTGAATGTAAGAAGTGACATCAGTACCAACAAATAAACACGATTAGTAAACAGTTTCACACACAAACTCTTCCGTCAATCAACATCTTCAGGCACGATGGAGACTTTGAAAACTCCAGTGCTGCGTGCAATCTGTAATGTAATCTTTTCACCTGTCTCAATGGCCTTGAAATAGTCTGAGGTTGATGTCACGACCTTACCGTTGATATGGGTAATGACATCAGTGGGTACTAGTCCAGCCCTGTTGAAAATACACAAAATGTCATGAACAGGCATTTACAGGGTACATAAACCATAGTACAAACAAAGTTGTAAATATTTTCAGTCTCATGGAAGGGTCTTTAATTAATGAACAAAAGTTGTATAATACCATTTATTTACAACTACAATGTACTTTGATTACCATAATCTTAATTTACAGCCATCAGAATAAAACACTGAATTACTTTGTGACCATTTTATTGGTTTGTAAATTCTTTTGTAAAATGCAGCCCTGGAATTTCTGGGTAACATTTGCTTGAGATGCTGAGGCATCAATATTTGTTGAATAGCAATTTTGTGGACTTTTTGTACAGTTGATTAACGAATTTCATTATTAAATGATTGATTAATTTCTAGCTCTATGATTGGCTGATATTCAACAATCTAGAAAAAGTAGAACGTTATAATCACCTGCACTTGATCAAGAAGGTCAATATAATAACTGGACATTTAAAAATAGATTGTCCAATAAAATACATGTATCATGTTTCTCAATTTGTTTGGCTACGGCTTCAAACTAAAATCTTTGCTTGATAACACTCAATGAGATATGTCTGTATAAATTCGTAGCTGAATTTAAAAATAAAATAATTATTGCTGTTTATTCGATCAATACGATGATTAAGCTATCCTCAAAGTACAATATTCAACTCGCCGGAATTGTACTTCTCGGGTAGCTAAATAATCGTATTGACCTCGAAAACAGCAAAAAATTGTTGAATATTTATTGATTATGTGTAATATTTTGTATTGATAGGATCATTTAAACTGATTTTCACTAAAACCTTGAAACTGATGCCCACAAATATCAATAAACCATATTGTATGTCCTTTAACTTGAAAAAAGAAAGAAAGCATTTTTAAATTAATGTTTGAATATAGAACCACTTACTGGTGGGCAGGTGAGCCAACATACACAGATCCAATAACAATGCCTTGTTCAACATTGGTTGGAAAATTTGGTGCCATTTTCTTCAGGTTCATTTGAAGGTCAGGGGTCAAGGACATGACACCAAGTCCTACATAATGCCTCTTGGGAGCTGGTTTAGGAAATTTCCCCTCAACTACATGTAAAAAAAAAAATTAACTTTAGGCATTTTATTTCGAGAGAATAATAAAAAAATCAGGCCCATAGGCCACATTGCTCACCTCAGCAACAGTAGTCATAACTTTTATCAGCTCAGCTTTAGGGAATCAAATACAAAATATTTAGTTAATTCAGTGGAGAAGACCTTGTATAAAGAGATTTTCAAATTTTTTTTACACATATTCTTATGACATTGAGCTCCTCTTGTTGTTTCAGTTTTTGAGAGGAAGATTTTTTTCAAGATTTTCTCTATTTCTTCATATGTAAAAGATTTAACCTCCATTTTTTGGCCCCACCTTACCTCCTGGGATCATGATTAGAACAAACTTGAATCTACACTACCTGAAGATACATAAAAACATGTTTCAGTTTTCTTTAGCCAAATGGTTTTTGAGAAGAAGCTTTTTTAAAGATTTTTTCTCTATTTGTTACTAATTTGTTCCTATGTAAATTTGAACCCTCCATTGTTGCCCACCACCCTGGGGATCATGAATTGAAAAGATGTAAATCTACACCACTTGAAGATGCTTATTGAAACATAAGTTTCAGCTTTTCTGACAAAATGGTTTTTGAGAAGAACATTTTTAAAATTGCCAACAAATTTTTAATAATTCTAAATTATCTACCCTTGAAAGAGTACCTGGTCCTTCATTTGAGCAATCTTGAATCCCCTTTACCCTTAGATGTTTTGTGCCAAGTTTGGTTAAAACTGACCCATTTTAATTAAAAGATGAAGAAAATGTGGAAAATGTGAACAATGACGCTAACAACACAGACAGGCGGAGGAGAACTTTGGATCATGTGAGCTAAAAACAAGAATTTTTGCTGAAAAATATAGATCAAAAATGTCTGTTGATTGACATTTTAATGCTCTTAGATTTCCAGTATGAAGCTCATTGGTAAAATAAACCTGGGAAATACACATTTCGGGGAAAGCATTTCTCACTCATGCACATTACCTCTTTTGGCCCTGTTCAGAAAGTCCACTGCTAAATCTGCTGGAAGGGCAAATGAAATTCCTGAGGTCAAGGTCATTGTGTTGATTCCAATGGCTTCACCATCCTGTTTGAGAAAGGTGACTTGTTTGTTTAAAATTTAAACCTTTGTTATATATCATGATGTACACCTACAGGAATGTAAATTAAACATGCTTTTTTCATGTATTCAGGATACATACAATATAATTATATAAGTATGTATGTGTACTTACATCCAGAGATAAACTCTGATGATTGAAGCAAAACACAATGGTACAGTGAGTTCATAACTGAATATCAATACAAAAAATAAAATATAAAATGATTTTTTTATATCAAAACAAAGATGATCATGAAGTACATTTTTGTGTATCAACCATGAATTTCCATGTAATATATGACATTGTGTATAATTTCCATATAAATATACTGTATATCTATAGCAATTTAAAGAAACAAACAGTCACTGATTTGATTGCTGTGCTGATTAAGATGGATTAAAAGGCTTAATTTCTTATTGGTAGTCAGGTTTATAATGACAACTTGGGATCTGTATGTGCATTTAACACACTTTTCTTTCCAGGATTGGCAAGGGTGAAAAAGTATTAGGCAAGTAAAGACATGAATTTCGGAGTAACATGTCTTATTAAGAGTGTTTTGTAATCATTGACAAATATTTACAATTTGTGTGTTTAAAAAATCAAATGTACCATACGGTAGGTTTATATGTTCGAAACAGTTTGGGACATACTAGTATACAAATGCAAATCTATGCTTGTTGCTTGCTCCTAACATGTTTTATGGTAGTTTAGCAAACAATCACAATTTTTTTGCATGCTGTAAATAATGTGCTTTTGTTTTTAAAATGTTTTTAAAAATGAAATTTACATTATCCCCCGTTGATGATAAAATACATGTAGCTAGCAGCAAACTTACTAGATTGATTAGAGGACCACCTGAATTTCCAACCTACAAAATAACACAAAAATCACATTACGATAAATCATATAATGGATTCTAATACAAAATAAATTAAATTGAATTCAATCCAAATTAAATACAGTGTAACAGAAAACATTGTAAAATATTTAAACAATTTTATACCATTTGTGTGTTTTTCTGACAATATTTAAAGGTAAAATTTACATTAATACAGTAAAACACCATAATACCAAACTCTCTTATACATGTAATGAATTGATGCTTACAGCAAAGTGATTTTCATTCCTCGTGACTTGTTCTAAACTTTACCAATATAACAAATTATGCTAATAAGGAAGAAAAGACAAGACATCTGGGTTATACCTTTTTTTCAAACAAATAATGAGTAGGAACTTTTGCTTGCTGTCGCATCATATTTTGTATTAAGAAGTATGAAATATATCATTTTGAGAACTGCTGAACAAAACGCTGTGATAGTTCTATAATAATGAAGTACATGACTGTATATGTAGCCCTGCCACCCCCCCCCCCCCAATATTACATACAGGCATATTTGCAGCTTACATTGATGATAGCATCATGTTGTATCATGGGTGGACTCTTGGTGAGGTTTCCCATTGTCTCCCGACCTGGGTTACTGACAATGCCAGCGGTGACCGTCTTCTGGAGGTTGAAGGGGCTCCCCAGGGCTACCACCCACTCCCCTGGGCGTACCTCAGAACTCTTACCAAGGGGGAGAGTTGGCAGGTTGTTCTGGAAAAAAAATCTTACATCATTATTTACATTTTACAGTAATATACATAGTCTATAGACAATTTGTGAGTGCATGAATTATGAGCCAGATTGGGCCAAGGAGAGAGAAAGTAAGCTCCAGACAAGTGATCTCCGATGAATAGATGGATGGAAAGACAGAAAGATGGATGGATAGACTGATCACTACAGGGCACCCACAGAGCGGGGCCCTAATAACTATACAATAAGTCATACAAAATAATGTTTTTCTGCAATGATTGCTACCTTCATAATCCAACAAAGCATATTTATTTGTTTATATACTTACCGCCAATACGTCTTTCTTTTAAGAAAAAAATTAATTGTTTGCCGTTGTATAAATATTTAATGTCTATTTTCTTGCACTTTGCAATTGTTTTAATAGTCAGAAATCTTTTTACTGCATGCACAGTAGTACTTTATATGACATATGGGTGCACTAATGGGCGCACATGTGCTTGATTTAGCTAATTAACTGGTATACACCAGTGTACACTGATGTAAACATTTAGTATTGTATATCAAATGCACTTATAAATAGTGTAGTGTACATGGAATGGGTAGTTAAGAAAAAAAATGGCGGAAAAGGATGCAGATTTAACCGAGAATCTGACATTCTACTACAATCCGAGGTTTTTTCTGATATAAATGCAATAAAATAAACATATTTCAAATTCAAGGGCTTTCATACAAAAGACAATTTGTATGCAACTTTTAATCTGTTATATTACTTAAACCATTTACATGTATCAAGTTTCTGATCATAACATTCGTCCGCCATATTGGTTTTACTGCTACAGTCCCTGAAATGCTCTACTTTTCCACTTGAACGGTGAGAGCATGCTGAGTGAATGGGGAGTGCATACTCAACAGAATTTTGGTAAGCGCTTATGAATGGTGAATGGTGAGCGAGTGCTGAGCGCAAAGTGAACGGTGAAAGATATGTGAACACAAGATGAACGATTTATTCCGAGAGCCCCGAGAGTTATTCTTACATTGTGTTTTATCGGTACTCAGGAAAAAATAACAAATAATTAAACTACACGTATGTATTGTTGTCAGCCTAAATTTAATATCATCTGACTGAACGATAAGTAGATGCCAAACCAACGGTGAGTGCAAGGTGAACGCTTTGTGAGAACCTGGTTAACACATGGTGAGAGCTTCCTGAATGATGAGTGCGAACGGAGCGGAGAGCGCATGCACAGAAAATGCATTGTGAGCGCCCAGTGAACGCACAGAAAAATCGGAAAGTAGAATGTTTCAGGGACTGTAAACCTAACAACTCATGCCCCTGACTCACTGTAAACAAATGTACATCCGGTGTACACCTAAACGCTACAACACTGCACTTAATTTACAAAGGTGTACACAGTGTAACATCTTTTTGGAAAAATCAAGTTGTACCCCCTTACAATTTACCTTTGCTTTCACACTAACTGGTTTCCGGTGTACACCTAAACGCTACAACACTGCACTTAATTTACAAAGGTGTACACAGTGTAACATCTTTTTGGAAAAATCAAGTTGTACCCCCTTACAATTTACCTTTGCTTTCACACTAACTGGTTTCCATTTATCAGGCCACAATGTGGTAGTGCTTCATATCTTCAGTGCTTTTATGACTATTAAAGGTATTCACAATTAGTATGTTTTGTTTCAATTGGTTTTTTTTATACATATTAAATTTTAGATATCGTAATCAATTTTGGAAAAAAGGTGCCTTTTTCACGTTGGGAATGGGGCCAAATATCATGAGTTCTAATTAAAGAGAATTGAGAGCCCTGGTTGCTAGAGGTTTCGATGTCCAATTAATAAATGAGGTGTGTATAGATTTCAGTCCTGTCAGTTTCAACAGAGCTATGAGTTGCATTCAATTTTCTTAAGAATTAATAGAGGGAATCATACTTGGTGAATATAAATATATGACATATATGATATTAATGAATCATAATTTACAGTTACATACTGTAACAAGAGGCCCAGGGGCCACATCGCTCACCTGAGCAACAATTGCCTTAATTCTGATCAAATTAGCATTACAGTATCAAAGTATCTTGACAACTGAGTACAGTAGATCTTGCTAAAAAAAAATTGAAAATCTGCCAATTTTTATCCACCTCTTATTTTGTAGTAAATACCAAGCCCCTTTTGTTGTTGTACCTGTAAGAAGATTTTTCTCTATTCCTATAACCCCCCCCCCTCCCCATTTTGTGGCACCACTATTCTCTAGGGAATCATGGTTTCATCAAACTTAAATCTACCTTTAATCTCATAACCTGTGCTTTCACACTAAGTACTGAGTTTTGGACCGAAGACTTTCCCAGAATATTTTTAAAGATTGTAAAACTTGATCCCCCAATTGTGGCCTCACCCTACCCCCGGGGACCATGATTTGAACAAACTTGAATCAACACTACATGAGGATGCTTCCACTCAAATTTGAGCTTTTCTGGCCTAATAGTTTTTGAGAAGAAAATTTTTAAAGATTTTCTCTATATATTCCTATGTAAAACTTGATCCCCCAATTGTGGCCCCACACTACCCTGGGGACCATGATTTGAACAAACTTGAATCTACACTTCCTGAGGATGTTTCCATTTTAATTTGAGCTTTTCTGGCCAAATAGTATTTGAGAAGAAAATTTTTTAAAAGATTTTCTCTATATATTTCTATGTAAAACTTGATCCCCCAATTGTGGCCCCACCCTACCCCCGGGGACCATGATTTGAACAAACTTGAATCTACACTTCCTGAGGATGCTTCCATTTTAATTTGAGCTTTTCTGGCCTGATAGTTCTTGAGAAGAAGATTTTTAAAGATTTTCTCTATATATTCCTATGTAAAACTTGATCTCCCAATTATGGCCCCCCTCCCCCCGGGGACCATGATTTGAACAAACTTGAATCTACACTTCCTGAGGATGCTTCCATTTTAATTTGAGCTTTTCTGGCCTAATAGTTTTTGAGAAGAAAATTTTTTAAAAGATTTTCTCTATATATTTCTATGTAAAACTTGACCTCCAATTGTGGCCCCACCCTACCCCCGGGGACCATGATTTGAACAAACTTGAATCTACACTTCCTGAGGATGCTTCCATTTTAATTTGAGCTTTTCTGGCCTGATAGTTCTTGAGAAGAAGATTTTTAAAGATTTTCTCTATATATTCCTATGTAAAACTTGATCTCCCAATTATGGCCCCCCTCCCCCCGGGGACCATGATTTGAACAAACTTGAATCTACACTTCCTGAGGATGCTTCCATTTTAATTTGAGCTTTTCTGGCCTAATAGTTTTTGAGAAGAAGATTTTTAAAGATTTTCTCTATATATTCCTATGTAAAACTTGATCCCCCAATTGTGGCCCCACACTACCCCGGGGACCATGATTTGAACAAACTTGAATCTACACTTCCTGAGGATGCTCCCATTTTAATTTGAGTCTTTCTGGCCTGATAGTTTTTGAGAAGAAGAGTTTTAAAGATTTTCTCTATATATTCCTATGTAAAACTTGATCCCCCAATTGTGGCCCCACCATACCCCCGGGGACCATGATTTGAACAAACTTGAATCTACACTTCCTGAGGATGCTTCCATTTTAATTTGAGCTTTTCTGGCCTGATAGTTCTTGAGAAGAAGATTTTTAAAGATTTTCTCTATATATTCCTATGTAAAACTTGATCTCCCAATTATGACCCCCCTCCCCCCGGGGACCATGATTTGAACAAACTTGAATCTACACTTCCTGAGGATGCTTCCATTTTAATTTGAGCTTTTCTGGCCTGATAATTTTTGAGAAGAAGATTTTTAAAGATTTTCTCTATATATTCCTATGTAAAACTTGATCCCCCAATTGTGGCCCAACCCTACCCCCGGGGACCATGATTTGAACAAACTTGAATCTACACTACATGAGGATGCTCCCATTTTAATTTGAGTCTTTCTGGCCTGATAGTTTTTGAGAAGAAGATTTTTAAAGATTTTCTCTATATATTCCTATGTAAAACTTGATCCCCCAATTGTGGCCCCACCCTACCCTGGGGACCATGATTTGAACAAACTTGAATCTACACTTCCTGAGGATGCTCCCATTTTAATTTGAGTCTTTCTGGCCTGATAGTTTTTGAGAAGAAGAGTTTTAAAGATTTTCTCTATATATTCCTATGTAAAACTTGATCCCCAACTGTGGCCCCACCCTACCCCCGGGGACCATGATTTGAACAAACTTGAATCAACACTTCCTGAGGATGCTCCCATTTTAATTTGAGTCTTTCTGGCCTGATAGTTTTTGAGAAGAAGATTTTTAAAGATTTTCTCTATATATTCCTATGTAAAACTTGATCCCCCAATTGTGGCCCCACCCTACCCCCGGGGACCATGATTTGAACAAACTTGAATCTACACTTCCTGAGGATGCTTCTATTTTAATTTGAGCTTTTCTGGCCTAATAGTTTTTGAGAAGAAAATTTTTAAAGATTTTCTCTATATATTCCTATGTAAAACTTGATCCCCCAATTGTGGCCCAACCCTACCCCCGGGGACCATGATTTGAACAAACTTGAATCTACACTACATGAGGATGCTCCCATTTTAATTTGAGTCTTTCTGGCCTGATAGTTTTTGAGAAGAAAATTTTTAAAGATTTTCTCTATATATTCCTATGTAAAACTTGATCCCCCAATTGTGGCCCCACCCTACCCCGGGGACCATGATTTGAACAAACTTGAATCTACACTTCCTGAGGATGCTCCCATTTTAATTTGAGTCTTTCTGGCCTGATAGTTTTTGAGAAGAAAATTTTAAAGAATTTCTCTTTATATTCCTATGTAAAACTTGATCCCCCAATTGTGGCCCCACCATACCCCCGGGGACCATGATTTGAACAAACTTGAATCTAAATTACCTGATGATGCCTCCACTCAAAGTTGAGCTTTCATGGCCTAATAGTTTTTGAGAAGAAAATTTTTAAAGATTTTCTCTATATATTCCTATGTAAAACTTGATCCCCCAATTGTGGCCTCACCCTACCCCCGGGGACCATGATTTGAACAAACTTGAATCTACACTTCCTGAGGATGCTTCCATTTTAATTTAAGCTTTTCTGGCCTTATAGTTTTTGAGAAGAAGATTTTTAAAGATTTTCTCTATATATTCCTATGTACAACTTGATCCCCCAACTGTGGCCCCACCCTACCCCCGGGGACCATGATTTGAACAAACTTGAATCTACACTTCCTGAGGATGCTTCCATTTTAATTTGAGCTTTTCTGGCCAAATAGTTTTTGAGAAGAAAAATTTTAAAGAATTTCTCTATATATTCCTATGTAAAACTTGATCCCCCAATTGTGGCCCCACCCTACCCCCGGGGACCATGATTTGAACAAACTTGAATCTCCACTTCCTGAGGATGCTTCCATTTTAATTTGAGCTTTTCTGGCCTAATAGTTTTTGAGAAGAAAATTTTTTAAGATTTTCTCTATATATTCCTATGTAAAACTTGATCCCCAACTGTGGCCCCACCCTACCCCCGGGGACCATGATTTGAACAAACTTGAATCTCCACTTCCTGAGGATGCTCCCATTTTAATTTGAGTCTTTCTGGCCTGATAGTTTTTGAGAAGAAGATTTTTAAAGATTTTCTCTATATATTCCTATGTAAAACTTGATCCCCCAATTGTGGCCCCACCCTACCCCCGGGGACCATGATTTGAACAAACTTGAATCTACACTTCCTGAGGATGCTTCTATTTTAATTTGAGCTTTTCTGGCCTAATAGTTTTTGAGAAGAAAATTTTTAAAGATTTTCTCTATATATTCCTATGTAAAACTTGATCCCCCAATTGTGGCCCAACCCTACCCCCGGGGACCATGATTTGAACAAACTTGAATCTACACTACCTGATGATGCCTCCACTCAAAGTTGAGCTTTCATGGCCTAATAGTTTTTGAGAAGAAAATTTTTAAAGATTTTCTCTATATATTCCTATGTAAAACTTGATCCCCCAATTGTGGCCCCACCCTACCCCCGGGGACCATGATTTGAACAAACTTGATTCTACACTTCCTGACGATGCTTCTATTTTAATTTGAGCTTTTCTGGCCAAATAGTTTTTGAGAAGAAGATTTTTAAAGATTTTCTCTATATATTTCTATGTAAAACTTGATCCCCCAATTGTGGCCCCACCCTACCCCCAGGGACCATGATTTGAACAAACTTGAATCTACACTACCTAATGATGCCTCCACACAAGTTTAAGCTTTCCCGGCCTAATAGTTTTTGAGAAGAAGATTTTTGAAAAATACCAACAAATTTTCAATAATTCTCAATTATCTCCCCTTTAAAAAGAGCGTGGCCCTTCATTTGAACAAACTTGAATCTCCTTCACCTAGTGGTGCTTTGTGCTAAATTTGGTTGAAATCTGCCCAGTGGTTCTTGAGAAGAAGATGAAAATGTGAAAAGTTTACGACGACGACGACGACAACGATAACGACGACAGACAACGGACAAATTGTGATCAGAAAAGCTCACTTGAGCCTTTGGCTCAGGTGAGCTAATAATATCTAGGCATTATGTCACAGATTATATTGATTACACTAATTCATTAATCACTACTACCAGACCTTCATTGATATATATAGCACACATACCTACCCTCTGTACTTTGACTGTGGCCAGATCACACACTTGGTCTACTGCCTGCACCACGCCCTGGACCTTCTCCCCATCATTCAGGCACACCTGGACTCGGGAAGCACCTGCTACTACATGGGCATTGGTCAGGATCAAACCATCCGAGCGCACGATAAATCCTGATCCACTAGCCCTTTGTTTGAGTCTACAATCATATACAGCCAATACATGTACACTGTATAATTTTGGTGGGTTTCTTTTTTTCAACCCAATAACTTTACCTTTTTAAAATTGACCAACTTTACAACATATAGATATAGAACCATTTAAACAAGACCTTGGACTTTTGGTTGGACATAGCTATCTATTTCTTGCATTAAAACAAGTTAAAAAATGATGCAGTTTCAAGCGAAATATGCACCGATTGCGTAGTCTTAGCTCAAAAGCCAGACAAATCTTGTTGAATTCAAAGAGCCATGGCGAAGTGGCCAGCAATGAAATAGACAGGCCTACATCACATTGCTGTTTGACCCAACTACCCAAAGTCCAAGCTCTTGTTAAAATGGTTCTAATGGCTTGGCCTGCATGATATACTTTACTTAATTAATATGTCTTAATTAATATGAAATGCTGCACACTAGAAGAGATTTACATGAAGAAATTTACACAATACATTTTCAGGCCATATGCCAACTGAAAGCATCTTTTGGTGTATTAGAACCATTTTAACAAGACCTTGGACTTTCAGTAAGATCTAATCTTTTTCTTGCAACAAAACAAGTTGGAAATGACGCTAGTTTTAAGTGAATTATTAATATACATATATGATTGCTATACTCTGTCTCGAGTTTTTGCTTCCACCCATTTTTGCTTGATATTTGATAATATAAATACCTTTGTGCTCAAACTTACGTTTATCCACTAATATAAAAAAAATGTCCAGATTATCTGTTTTGAAACACCCCCTCTACCGCATTAGGTTTCAATACACATCCCAAAATAAAAAGTCTACGGGGATTTTGCATTGCATCGGCCATTAATAAGGCCGGATGATAACATTGAAAAATTGCACGAGGTATCCCGAGTACTTCCGAATGGAGAAAAGATGTAAACATTTCCCATTATAAATCTCCATAAGAAATTTGTTTTTGTTCCTGTGAACTTTTATGGGTAAAAAATGATAATTGTTCAATGAAGATATCTTGGATATATTCCCTTTCATAGATTTCAAGTGTATTTCTTTCACTGCAGGTATGTGTACATGTATATTTTTATTAAAGTGATGGAAGCAATATAACTTGGGACAGACTATAGTTACTAGCTGTCTTATAATTTAGCTCAAAAGCCAGACAATGAAATCTTGTTGATTTCAAAGATCCATGTATGCATGGCTGAGTGGCAGAGCAATGAAACAGACATGCATGCCTACATCACATGCTTCAGAGTCTGTATACATCTCATTATGCTTGCTATACATGTATGTATTAAAATCTAAAATTTGAGAAAACCATGACCGAATTACAATTATGATCATATATCATATATGGATCAAATTACCCATATCTTTCATTTCCTTTGACAACTTCTAAAAAGACCACAGCTGGCTGGGCTTGTTCCACTATGTCCGCAATGAAATTAAACCGTGCTCTCATTCCTGGGCTTTGAGCACACTCTGCTCTCAGATTCAATGCATTTCCAAGTCTTAGTCCAAGATCATTCCAAAAGTAAGTGTCAATATTCGCACTTGTATAACGTTTTTTCTGAATAAAATAAAGCACACAACTTGACAGAATTGATGCAGAGAGAAATTGAAAATATGGACGTCTATTTTGGAAGTTGGCTTGAAGTTTATTTAGGCCTAGTAAGCCTAAGTCTGCTTTTTGAGAAAGAAAACTATTTGTGTTTTTCACGACAGTTCCTCTGGAATCGATAACACATCTTCTACGAATAAAATTTCCCAAAAATAAGGTTTTCCCTCGAAGTGATGTCATTTTGCTTGCACAGGTTGCAACGTTGCAGCATAGTCAAGCGTCCAACAGCTGCTTTTTCGGACGACATCCTATTCCGGAAGAAGTGGCTAAAACCCGTAAAATGATCGAACAAAAAAAAAATCAAATTGACTTTTTAAAATAATACTTTTTCATAAAGATGGGTGCGTATACACTATTTTTGAATATCTAGTATATCATGAAAATCCTTCATAAAATTCACCACTCAAAACACTTTAGATATTATTTTATCATGGCTTGTACAGTCGATGTTGAACATGTTGAAGCATCCGGAAACATTTTGAAATCTATATAGCGGTTACTATTTCCGATATATATTTACGCCAAAAGATGTTTTATAGAAGCCGTTGTAATATGATTCATAACATGCAAGACTAGAGAAAATCATCTGCCATGCTTCTCAATTTTTGTGACAGCCGGTTATATCCGAAAATAATTTGTGATAAAGTGTCCGTAGATGGACATGAAGTGGATAATCTAATCTCCGAAAACTTCTCAAAGCGACAGAAGGGGTTTCTTGGAGAATCCTTCATTAAACCACCCGTGTTGGTTACCCTTTCATTTCCATGCAACATTGAGATAAAACGAATCATTATTAACCCGTGTGTTGGGGCTCAAAAGTCATCAGGAATTGAGATATACAGTCGGAGCAATGAAGTGAGATCTGGTCCATTGTGGAGGGACGTTTCTGTAAACCCCCCAAAAGAAAAAAATGATTATGAATTTATTGTTAGTGCCGTGTTTTCACCAATTGGGAAGGTTCAACTTTCAAACCAAGGCTCAGTATGTTTTGAGAACCAACTCTTTCAGTCTCTGACAGGAAAAGAATTGCAGCCAGTTTCAGAGACCTCGTATGAAAACTGTGTGTATTTAAAAGGAAGAAATTCAAGAAACTTGAATTATGTGAGTGACCTTAACATAAGGATTATGAAAACTGCCTCAGGCAGGTCGGTTGCCATTAAGAGTATTGAAGTTTGGGGGCAGCCCTCACGCTCAGTGCCACAGTCAGTGAGACAAAAATTAGGCCAGTTGTTTACCAGCATCCCGAATCAGGTCACCTATGTGGAAAAATTTCAACCACAAGAAGTTGAAAAATTTCAACCACAAGAAGAAAATTCACCGAATAAATCTTGTATTCCTGCAGGTAGCCAGACTGTGCATTTAGAAAATGGGGTGGAGGTTCCGGATGATTTTATTGATGTTGTCACTTGTGAAATAATGACTGTTCCTATGTTATTACCTTGTGGTAAAAATGTGGATCAGTTAACATTGGAGCGACATAATTCAGTGGAGGCTTCATGGGGACGAATACCCAGTGACCCTTTTACAGGAGTTCCCTATGATGACAAGAACAAGCCACTGCCAAATGTCCCTCTGAAAGTTCGTATTGACAAATTTGTACTTGAAAACAGTGTGAAATTACAGCATATTCCTAAAACTCTTGGCAGTAGTGCTGGAAGTTGTTCAAAGTATGAAAGACAGAGGAAAAATACTAGTAGACTCATAGAATGTGAAAAACCCTCAGAAAATGTAAACAATTGTGAACAACATAATGAATCCGATAAAACAACAACAACTCAGGGCAGAAAAAGGAGAAAAATGTTTACTGGGTTTGAGAATACTACATATGTGAGATGTGGAGAGCTTGATGGTAAGGATTCTAGCACAAGATCTGATGTTATAGTAAGTGATAATTCCAAAAGAGCTGATATAGATCCTCCAAGGAGTAAAGAAAAAAAAATAAAACTTGATTTTCAGTCATCATCTGTGAAATCAAAGACTCATGAGGAGAAATTAAAGGAGAGTATTGATTCTGCCTTTAGTGATATCTTAAGTCAGTTACCGTCCTTCACAAAAAGTAATTCCAACGCTAGTTCCTCGTCACCTGTCATTCAAACTCATGTCAAATGTTGCAGCTGTTGGGAACAAACGGAATCTTTATATAGGGCACCGTGTGGACACCTGTTTTGTAGGGCATGTGTACTAAAAGACAGCAAGCAGGGTTTGGGGGTGTTTGATAAAGAATGCAAGAAGACTTGGAAGTCAAATCAGATATCCAAAGTTCACTGAATTAACACTTTCAAATTGAATGGAAATGTGTATGTTAAGTGTGAATAAATATACTTGCATTTTGTAACATGTCTCGTATTGGGGGCTTTTCGACTTTCGGTTAAAAAGACCTATTGTTTTTGTTCTGTTTTATTATTATTATTCTTCTCGACAAAGTTTCGTCGGCGATGTTTTTTTGAAAACGGTAGGAAAAAAAAATAAATCTAATGTTTAATTATTGTAGCAATCTTTTAGTTCTCCAGTATGTCCATTTTGGACCTCTGGTTTATATACTTCGGGTTAACACATACAAAATACAAAAAAAATTCAAAGGACCCTTGTATCTTTTTTATTTTTTGATTATAAACTAAGAAATTTTGGAATTAGATACTTCATGCTATGATATACAAAATTGTAAGCAACAACTTTTTCGAGATATTAATATTAGGCTTCAAACTTTGAAAAAAGGGGGATGAAAAAAAGTAGAAATTAAAATAAACGACGATTTTTTTGAAATGAGGCATTGGGAATGTTGAAATTGTCCTAATCATCATATATTTTAAGTTTCATTTAAAACTATTGAGAAGTTCCGGTTTTATAAGTAGATAAAAATTGTCTATGGGAGTTTTAATGTAAAACTAAATTCACATGTGTCACATTTTCTCAGAGAGTGTTTAAGTAAATATTTTATTAAAAAATAAATATATTTCATATTTATATTACATGTATGGGACCTAATGCGCAGACTGGAAAAGGGTCTGAAAACGATATTCCGGAAAATAAGGGATCTTGAGGGGTCAATATTCAAAACCGCCCTTTAGCTGTAACTTTTTTATTTTTCATCAGATTTTAAAAATCTTTTTGGTTTATAGGTCAAAGTGGAGAGTACCATTTAAAATTTATGGTATGAGGGGCCACTTTGTGACTCCTTATAGGGATTTTAAGAGCCTAAAAATCACTACTTTTGTAAAATTTTAAAATCTATTTACCGTTTTATCCCACTTTGCTTAAAAACAATGTATAGAGATAAATACTCTTAACATACCAAGTCTTGGGTCCGAGAAGTAAGTGTTTATTTTTATAGAATTTATTAAAAATATTCTTTACAAAGTTAAAAGTATATCTACTTATAGAGTTTGATCTTGAGTTATCTTTCGTTTGACATTGCATTACTTACAAATTCTTATTAAGGAAATGCTTATACATGTTATACTAAGGCTTGAAGAATTTGGAAAAAAAACTTAGACATGATATTTCCTGACATTCAATAAGGGGATGTCAAAAAGCCCCTACTTTTTGTTGAAGACAAAAAAAGTTCTAGTTGGTTCAGCTTGTACATGGGACCTATTCCCATAGAATGGTATGTTTATGCCTAGAATATCATAACGTATAAAATGCATTAATTATTATAATTATGAAAATGATTTTATTTCTTTGACTCAAATGTAATTGGATATAAAGGAGATACTATGTAAAGCGTAGTGCGTAGTTTACTTGTAGAAGTTATCTCCCTTTAAAAATTTAAATAACTTCAATTTATTGATTGTACATCAGTAAGTGAATACCTAAAGCTTATGTGTTTTATGCCGTTTATTTTTATTTGTTATATTGTTATTAAAGGGTCAATTCTATTCTACTGTATATAAATAAAGGCCCGTTTAACGAACCCCATCAGGAGTGTTGATTCTTATTTATACATCACCGTATAATCATGTTACAATTTTTAATTAGTATATTTATAGCTCATATTCATTTGATTTACAATTAAATAATATATTATACAATATATTAAATAATATAGCTTACAAGAAAAGCTTTGATGTAACATAAAATCATGTGGATTGTGGTCATTAAATTTTTTTAATTTAATGAAAACAATGCTGATATTACTATCAAGTGGATGTGTTCACTAGGGAATTATATCTATTTCCTCTTTGAAGCTGTCTTGCCATGGTATTACGTGCAGTTGAATAACTATTTATTTTACCTTAACATTAAATTTAAAGGTGTAACACCCATGAAATTCATGAATCTTCTATAAAATAGAAGGACTAAGTTATGAATTTCTACCTGTCTAGAACGGCAAGGGTTCAGAATAGACGTCGCTATTGTACGGCTACTATTCGTACATCACGCTTTATCAAATACATTTTAGAAGTAAATACTATATTTAAATGCACAAAGATTTTCAAATCGGAATTGAAATAGGTGGATATTTCAATGCACGAAATTTTTCACTTTACGCTGATTTTTTACGATTTTACAGCATCTGTGACATTACTTTTTGAACAAACCTCGTAAATACCATTGTTAATGTTTGAATCATAAAAAATGACCACGATCGACATATGCATCGCATTTTTTTCGTATTGATATATAAGGGCCACAATGCGTACTTGTTTTTTAACAACGAATATTCATGATATTGTTTAGAAATGTTGACACTCTATTTGGTACATCCAGTTCTTACTAAATGTTTAATTAGTTTTTAAAAAGTGTGCGTCTTTCAAAGTTCATCATTGTCAATAATTTTTGTAAAGGGGTACTCATTTTTAAGAGGTGATAACAGAAAAAGTAGCGTGTAGAAAATGATACATTTACATGTATAAATGATTTATGCTTTGTATTGTTAGAAAGCAAATCTATTCTTCAAAACTAAACTTCTCTGATTGAGCAAATTTAGTGGCGAGTACAGAACTACCTTTAAAAGATTCATTGTAGTTGAAAAATTGGAATAAAGATATCCTAAAAAAAAGAAGAAGAAAGTTATTGTTTTTAAACAACAAAGATCATACAAAGGACTTGTAACGTAAAGGGTTCTCAAATCTAAGACAATGCTTACATGTAAGTAAGACGTGTTCATTCTTAGACTTAAGTCCATAACTAGAGGAGTGCTCAGCTGGGATAATTCATCAAAAACTTAGGCGGCCGGAAGAGGTGACTTATTTTAAGTTTATCTTAAGTTTTGTTTACACACGAAATAACTATGATGATGTCAGACTCAAATTCCATATAAGACGATTTCTCAATTTTTAATTTGTAATTTACAATAATTTAGTTACTTTTATATACTTCTTTATGATCAAATTATAAATATGTAAGAAGGAAACATTAGGGTATCCACTGTCTTCATTTGTATCTTTGCCATCTTAAACTGTGTCTCCACCGTCTTCATCTGTCTCTCATCCGTCTTCGTTGGTGTTGCCACCATCTTCATTTGTATCCCAACCGTCTTCAGTTGTGTCTTTACCATCTTCATTTGTGTCTCCACCATCGTCATTTGTGTCTCCACCATCTTCATTTGTGTCTCCACCGTCTTCATTTGTGTCTCCGCCATCTTCATTTCCATCTCCACCATCTTCATTTGTGTCTTCATCTTCATTTGTGTCTCCACCATCTACATTTGTGTCCCCACCATCTTCATTTGTGTCTTCACCATCTTCATTTGTGTCTCCACCATCTTCATTTATATCTCCACCATCTTCATTTGTGTCTTCACCATCTTCATTTGTGTCTCCGCCATCTTCATTTGTGTCTCCACCGTCTTCATTTGTGTCTCCACCATCTTCATTTGTGTCCCCACCATCTTCATTTCCATCTCCGTCTTCATTTGTGTCTCCAACGTCTTCATTTGTGTCTCCGTCGTCTTCATGTGTGTCTCCGCCATCTTCATTTGTGTCTCCAACATCTTCATTTGTGTCTCCGCCATCTTCATTTGTGTCTCCACCATCTTCATTTGTGTCTCCGCCACCTTCATTTTCATCTCTGTCCTCATTTGTATCTCCGCCGTCTTCATTTGTGTCTCCACCATCTTCTTTTGTGTCTCCACCGTCTTCATTTGTATCTCCACCATCTTCATTTGTGTCTCCACCATCTTCATTTGTATCTCCACTGTCTTCATTTGTGTCTCCGCTATCTTTATTTGTGTCTCCACCGTCTTCATTTGTATCTCCACCATCTTCATTTGTGTCTCCGCCATTTTCATTTGTGTCTCCACCATCTTCATTTGTGTCTCCACCGTCTTCATTTGTATCTCCTTTATCTTCATTTCCATCTCCGTCCTCATTTGTGTCTCCACCGTCTTCATTTGTATCTCCTCCATCTTCATTTGTGTCTCCACCATCTTCATTTGTATCTCCTCCATCTTCATTTGTGTCTCCATCATCTTCATTTGTGTCTCCACCATCTTCATTTGTGTCCCCACCATCTTCATTTCCATCCCCGTTTTCATTTGTGTCTCCGCCATCTTCATTTGTGTCCCGACCATCTTCATTTGTGTCTCCACCATCTTCATTTGTGTCCCCACCATCTTCATTTCGATCTCCGTCTTCATTTGTGTCTCCACCATCTTCATTTGTGTTTCCACCATCTTCATTTGTGTCCTCACTGTCTTCATTTGTGTCTCCGCCATCTTCATTTGTATCTCCACCATCTTCTTTTGTGTCTTCATCATCTTCATTTGTGTCTCCGCCATCTTTATTTGTGTCTCCACCGTCTTCATTCTTGTCTCCACCATCTTCATTTGTGTCTCCAACGTCTTCATTTCCATCTCTGTCTTCATTTGTGTCTCCGCCGTCTTCATTTGTGTCTCCACCGTCTTCATTCTTGTCTCCACCATCTTCATTTGTGTCCCCACCATCTTCATTTCCATCTCCGTCTTCATTTGTGTCTCCGCCGTCTTCGTTTGTGTCTCCGCCATCTTCATTTGTGTCTCCGCCATCTTCATTTGTATCTCCGCCATCTTCATTTGTCTCTCCAGCATCTTCATTTGTGTCCCCACCATCTTCATTCGTACCTCCGCCATCTTCATTTGTGTCCCCACCATCTTCATTTCCATCTCCGTCTTCATTTGTGTCTCCACCATCTTCATTTCTGTTTCCACCATCTTCATTTGTGTCTTCACCATCTTCATTTGTGTCTCCGCCATCTTCATTTGTGTCTCCACCATCTTCTTTTGTGTCTTCACCATCTTCATTTGTGTCTCCGCCATCTTCATTTGTGTCTCCACCGTCTTCATTCTTGTCTCCACCATCTTCATTTGTGTCCCCACCGTCTTCATTTCCATCTTTGTCTTCATTTGTGTCTCCGCCGTCTTCATTTGTGTCTCCGCCGTCTTCGTTTGTGTCTCCACCATCTTCATTTGTGTCTCCACCATCTTCATTTGTGTCTCCACCATCTTCATTTGTGTCCCCATCATCTTCATTTTCATCTCCGTCCTCATTTGTGTCTCCATCGTCTTCATTTGTGTCTTCATCATCTTCATTCTTGTCTCCACCATCTTCATTTGTGTCCCCACCGTCATTTCCATCACTGTCTTCATTTGTGTCTCCGCCATCTTTATTTGTGTCTCCGCCATCTTCATTTGTGTCTCCACCATCTTCATTTGTGTCTCCACCATCTTCATTTGTGTCCCCACCATCTTCATTTTCATCTCCGTCCTCATTTGTGTCTCCGCCGTCTTCATTTGTGTCTCCGCCATCTTCATTTGTGTCTCCGCCATCTTCATTTGTATCTCCACTATCTTCATTTGTGTCTCCACCATCTTCATTTGTGTCCCCACCATCTTCATTCGTACCTCCGCCGTCTTCATTTGTGTCCCCACCATCTTCATTTCCATCTCCGTCTTCATTTGTGTCTCCACCGTCTTCATTTGTGTCTCCACCATCTTCATTTGTGTCTCCACCATCTTCATTTGTGTCCCCACCATCTTCATTTGTGTCCCCACCATCTTCATTTGTGTCTCCATCGTCTTCATTTGTGTCTCCACCATCTTCATTTGTGTCTCCACTATCTTCATTTGTGTCTTCACCATCTTCTTTTGTGTCTCCGCCATCTTCATTTGTGTCCCCGCCTTCTTCATTTGTGTCTCCACCATCTTCATTTGTGTCTTCACCGTCTTCATTGATGTCTCCGCCATCTTGATTTGTGTCTCCACCATCTTCATTTCCATCTCCATCTTCATTGGTATTGCCACCATCTTCATTTGTATCTCCACCATCTTCATTCGTGTCTTCACCATCTTCATTTGTGTCTCCGCCGTCTTCATTTCCATCTCTGTCTTCATTTGTGTCATCACCATCTTCATTTGTGTCCCCACCATCTTCATTTACCTCTCCGTCCTCATTTGTGTCTCCGCCGTCTTCGTTTGTGTCTTCTCCATCCTCATTTGTGTCTCCACCGTCTTCATTTGTGTCTCCGCCATCTTCATTTGTATCTCCACCATCTTCTTTTGTGTCTTCACCATCTTCATTTGTGTCTCCGCCATCTTCATTTGTGTCTCCACCGTCTTCATTCTTGTCTCCACCATCTTCATTTGTGTCCCCACCGTTTTCATTTCCATCTCCGTCTTCATTTGTGTCTCCGCCGTCTTTATTTTCATCTCCGTCCTCATTTGTGTCTCCGCCGTGTTCGTTTGTGTCTTCTCCATCCTCATTTGTGTCTCCACCGTCTTCATTTGTGTCTCCGCCATCTTCATTTGTATCTCCACCATCTTCTTTTGTGTCTTCACCATCTTCATTTGTGTCTCCGCCATCTTCATTTGTGTCTCCACCGTCTTCATTCTTGTCTCCACCATCTTCATTTGTGTCCCCACCGTTTTCATTTCCATCTCCGTCTTCATTTGTGTCTCCGCCGTCTTCGTTTGTGTCTCCGCCATCTTCATTTGTGTCTCCACCATCTTCATTTGTGTCTCCACCATCTTCATTTGTGTCCCCACCATCTTCATTTGTGTCCCCACCATCTTCATTTTCATCTCCGTCCTGATTTGTGTCTCCGCCGTCTTCATTTGTGTCTCCGCCACCTTCAATTGTGTCTCCGCCATCTTCATTTGTATCTCCTCCATCTTCATTTGTTTCTCCAGCATCTTCATTTGTGTCCCCACCATCTTCATTCGTACCTCCGCCATCTTCATTTGTGTCTCCACCGTCTTCATTTGTGTCCCCACCATCTTCATTTTCATCTCCGTCTTCATTTGTGTCTCCACCGTCTTCATTTGTGTCTCCGCCATCTTCATTTGTGTCCCCACCATCTTCATTTGTGTCTCCACCGTCTTCATTTGTGTCTCCACCATCTTCATTTGTGTCCCCACCATCTTCATTTGTGTCCCCACCATCTTCATTTTCATCTCCGTTCTCATTTGTGTCTCCGCCGTCTTCATTTGTGTCCCCACCATCTTCATTTTCATCTCCGTCCTCATTTGTGTCTCCGCCGTCTTCATTTGTGTCTCCACCGTCTTCATTCTTGTCTCCACCATCTTCATTTGTGTCCCCATCGTTTTCATTTCCATCTCCGTCTTCATTTGTGTCTCCGCCGTCTTCATTTGTGTCTCCGCCACCTTCATTTGTGTCTCCGCCATCTTCATTTGTATCTCCTCCATCTTCATTTGTTTCTCCAGCATCTTCATTTGTGTCCCCACCATCTTCATTCGTACCTCCGCCATCTTCATTTGTGTCTCCACCGTCTTCATTTGTGTCCCCACCATCTTCATTTTCATCTCCGTCTTCATTTGTGTCTCCACCGTCTTCATTTGTGTCTCCGCCATCTTCATTTGTGTCCCCACCATCTTCATTTGTGTCTCCACCGTCTTCATTTGTGTCTCCACCATCTTCATTTGTGTCCCCACCATCTTCATTTGTGTCCCCACCATCTTCATTTTCATCTCCGTTCTCATTTGTGTCTCCGCCGTCTTCATTTGTGTCCCCACCATCTTCATTTTCATCTCCGTCCTCATTTGTGTCTCCGCCGTCTTCATTTGTGTCTCCACCGTCTTCATTCTTGTCTCCACCATCTTCATTTGTGTCCCCATCGTTTTCATTTCCATCTCCGTCTTCATTTGTGTCTCCGCCGTCTTCGTTTGTGTCTCCGTCATCTTCATTTGTGTCTCCACCATCTTCATTTGTGTCTCCACCATCTTCATTTGTGTCTCCACCATCTTCATTTGTGTCCCCACCATCTTCATTTGTGTCCCCACCATCTTCATTTTCATCTCCGTCCTCATTTGTGTCTCCGCCGTCTTCATTTGTGTCTCCGCCACCTTCATTTGTGTCTCCTCCATCTTCATTTGTATCTCCTCCATCTTCATTTGTTTCTCCAGCATCTTCATTTGTGTCCCCACCATCTTCATTTGTACCTCCGCCATCTTCATTTGTGTCTCCACCGTCTTCATTTGTGTCCCCATCATCTTCATTTTCATCTCCGTCTTCATTTGTGTCTCCACCGTCTTCATTTGTGTCTCCGCCATCTTCATTTGTGTCTCCACCATCTTCATTTGTGTCCCCACCATCTTCATTTGTGTCCCCACCATTTTCATTTGTGTCCCCACCATCTTCATTTGTGTCTCCACCGTCTTCATTTGTGTCTCCACCATCTTCATTTGTGTCCCCGCCATCTTCATTTGTGTCCCCACCATCTTCATTTTCATCTCCGTTCTCTTTTGTGTCTCCGCCGTCTTCATTTGTGTCTCCACCATCTTCATTTGTGTCTCCACTATCTTCATTTGTGTCTTCACCGTCTTCATTGGTGTCTCCGCCATCTTCATTTGTGTCGCCACCATCTTCATTTCCACCTCCATCTTCATCGGTATTGCCACCATCTTCATTTGTATCTCCACCATCTTCATTCGTGTCTTCACCATCTTCATTTGTGTCTCCGCCATCTTCATTTGTGTCTCCACCGTCTTCATTTGTGTCTCCACCATCTTCATTTGTGTCCCCACCATCTTCATTTCCCTCTCCGTCTTCATTTGTGTCTCCGCCGTCTTCGTTTGTTTCTCCGCCATCTTCATTTGTGTCTCCACCATCTTCATTTGTGTCTCCACCATCTTCATTTGTGTCCTCACCATCTTCATTTCCATCTCCGTCCTCATTTGTCTCTCCACCCTCCTGATCCATATCACCGCAAATTCGATATCTATTACATGTACAGCACTGTGGCAATTTGATTTTTACGAGTCTAAATCCACAGTTTTGGCAGTATATCCAAACGTCGAATTCACGGAAGTTATCTTGTAGACATTTGCTTCTTTTGTCTTCTGAGATATAGCAACCACTAGTTAAAGAACAATAATGGCAATATGATTATTACACAGATTCTAAATAACAACTTGGTAGTTTGGTTATTTATAATGCAAATCTTTAAGACGAAGCAAATGCTTTATATCCATCCATTAAATTGCTTCTCCCTTTTTTACTAACATCCTCACAGTTATTTTAAAAAAGTTATTCATTTTTAAAGCGCGTCTTTCTATTTTTTCAACAAAGATATATCCTTAATTAAATTGGTTTTTCGTTGCAAATTTCTTATTCATATTACAGCCCACAGAAATGTTCAAATCTTCTTACTAGGATATTATTGTGTTAACCTTTTTATTATAACTATTTCCTGCTTTGCTAAATTAAATTGAATAAAAGCCAAAATCTACATATCTTTCCTATTGATTCATACCAAAAATCAAAGAAGTTAAAGTAGTGAGAAATGGTTTGTATACACTGTAGAATAGATCAAGATAGCAATATTTTAAAAAGTATACTCACGTTTGTTCTGCACACTTGGCGTAACTGATACATTGTAGTTCTGGCTTGACAATATAACACCGTGATCCATAAACCTCGACTTTTGTAGGAAACGTAATCTCTGAGGGACAAATATTTTCGATTCCAATAAGAGTGTAGTAACTAAAAAAAACCCATAAATTAAAATTGGCAACATATTTTTTTTCATATAATATTCCTTGACCTCAATATTTAATAAAACTTTACTAAATGCCTTTTAATTTCAACTTGGTGACGCTCGATGGCTCATAACTCGATGCTCTTGAATTTTAAATTTTAAATCATGGTTCTGACATGATATATCGATCTCTTAGTCTAAACAATCCCAAGTTCAAATGAAGTTCGAGTTATCAGATGTCACCGAGTATTTCAATTTCACAAATGGTGTTTAGAAAATGTAATTTTTTAATGTAGTGAGTTTTTTGGTTGTCGATAAGAAACTATATTGATATTCTGTTTTCATATATTACGTCATATACAAGATATTTACTTTTTTTGCTATCCCAATCACCAAAATTTGCATCTTGCGATTGCCTACCTTGTGTCACAATAAACGCCTTTCTTTTTTATTGCAGCCTCCACAGCTGGATTCTTTCTCAAAAGGTAATCTAATTTAATCCTGAAATTAATTATTTTTGATATTTAGAATATACAATGTTCTTGATTGCAATCATGAAGATAAAAAAATCCGAAAAGGCAAGTAGAGGATATGATCAGAAAATGCAATATTTGAAAATCAACCATATTATTAAAGCTATCGCACACTTTGAAAAAATAAATATACCTTCTCGATGGTTAAGAGAGAAAACCTGCCCTCTTGAAGGTTAATAACTACTAGTATCTTATATCTGGTTATTTTTGCGATGATTTTTCGCGATCGTTTTTAGATCGCAGAACATACACGCAGAAATTTTATTCGGTTTTGTTTGATATATGAAAACTTTTGAAAGATGACGGACAAAAATAAAAAAGTTACACATTTTACAAATTTTGGCAAATTTTGTGACATCATTAAAAAACCTACATACGGTATTGTCTCTTTAAATATTCTTTAAATATTCTTACGTAAGGTTTATTTCTAAACACTTATTTTCAGGAAAGTTTTTTTTGTAACTTGAATCTCTTTTAAAATGATAAAAGAGTGTAACGTATGAAATATCTGTTATTGTTCTTAAACTAATAAACAATGTTTTTTTTTTTAATTAATAACGATGGAAATTGAATATAGGGATAAAATTTACGCACTCTTCAAGTTGAAGAATTTAGTCCCACGGGTCTTGTCTTAAATGTTCACTGCAATTTTTTCTCAATTTAACATAATTCATGTATTATGTAATTATTCTATTTTATTCAATGATTTTTATCTACATCTATTAAGTATTTTCTCTATTTTTTTGGGCAAGAAATCAGAATTTGTTTAAACTGCTAGTGACCGAATCACAAACTTACCCGTATATATTATAGTGTGATATTGAGTTGCACAAACGTTCAGCTGTTAAAAACTTAAAACATAATTTTCAACAACGTTCGGAACTTTACCCGCTCCAAGAACCTTAACTAAAAAGGTAGATCTGTACATTTTAGATAAAGCTTTCTGTTATCTTGTAGATTCTATTTTGCATGAATTACTTCATGATCAATCGAAACAAATGCAAACATTGAAAAAACGAAATGCACAGCCCAATGTCAGCCTCTAAGATAGTTGAAGTAACTTAAAACATGGTATACGTATGAAAGAATATTTGCTCTTCCAAGTTAATGGACTGTTACTCTTTGTATTAGAACGATTTATGAGAAATTGAAAAAAAGCGTAAATATTGGACTGTGGTTATTGAAACTGGCTATGAAGTTCGCGATCATTGCAAACGCTGATGGGACAAAAGCAAGTGTATGTTGAAACAAAGAACAACTCACTTTACGCTAGCAGGCTGACATTCGTCAGAAACGGGATGGGTGGGATTTTTCGGCTCCTGGTCCCAGCATTTCTCCTTTTTGTCGTACTGTCCGTATACGCCGACTTTGTCATTATGTTGAATAAGAAAACTCTGATCGTAGCCGGCCACATAGCCAATAAAGGCAAGGAACGTTCCCGCCAATAAACGGATCTACAATGATATAAAACGAAAAAAAAATTGCAAAGTTTTGCCAGTTTGGAGTTTGATGAAGTTGATATCGGTACAAATTATTGAAATAAAAACTATGTTGGTACATTATATAAATCTTATATCACAAAATGTCGTAGAAAAAAAGTTATCGTCATGCGATATATTATGTGAGTTTATAAGTTTACACATTGTACATGTATTTCACATAATTCGTTACATCTCTCTCTCTCTCTCTCTCTCTCTCTCTCTCTCTCTCTCTCTCTCTCTTAGGTATGGGTGTATATCCGTCTGTTACGCTCTACGCTCTTTTTCATTGTAAGTTTGTCTCTTTTATTTGACTCAGATTCATAAAGGCGATGACAAAAAAAAAGACAACCTTTGATTTATATTACATTTTATTTGTGAGATGTAATATGTTTTTAAAGACGTTGATTCACAGAAACTAACTTCAATATTAATTGAATAAAAAAAACATTAGCAAAAACGCAAATTAGGAACCAGGAAGACAGAAAGCAAAATGGGGGGAAAACTTTGTTTTTACTTTAATAATTTTGATTATCATACCAAAATATTATATAATTATGGTCAAATCTTCATTATGCTAATAAAAGTCATACCTGCATCGTGTATGATCCGATCAAAAATGACAAAGAAAGAAGTTTTGACCTTATGAAATATATAATACTCTGTTATAAAACATTATAAGTACGCTTTTATCGAGTCAACGAGATGAAATCAAATTTCTGTATTGGTTAAATAACCCTAGTATATACCGATTAGCCGATAAAATTAAGAGAAATTATAATCCCTGACTCGGATTCAATGATTTGCGAAATGCTTGACTGATATTGTTACTTAAGATATATTATTGATATAATTAGATTGTGTAAGTACATGCACATAATAATTAACCAAAAATTTAATCCTTGTTATTTTTTCCTTTTGGTGAAATAATTGTATTGTTGTGTTTCTAAGACAGAATGTAAAACAATTTTAAATATGCTGTAAAGTTGAATACAAAAAATCATTTTCATTGCCTTTACCTCAAACAAATACAATTATTGTTTCTATACTTAAATGTGAACATACCGATTATGTTGACAGCCTTAATTCAAAACAAACCGATGAGACATGTTTACCAAAACAATCCCCAAATCCTTGTCTTTTTTTCAACCGGAGACCCTCTACTAACTTGCTTACGATTTGATCAACCTATCAATGCAGGTTTAACAAAAAAATATGTTGTATACCATTTGTCATAGACAACTTTTAATTAATTTCCTCATATTTTCACATTTAATTCCATTCTATATTTAAAAAAATGGATGACGCCGGCCTTTAAAAAACACAAGTGTTTCGTGGACTTTATTCCTCATAGAAAAGAGATTTTTTATAATTTTATGTACATTTAAGATGCAGTGTAAATGTCCAAGTTCAGGTTCTGTATGTCTGATTGGAACGCAACTACATTCAAACTTTGGATGATCATTAAATAGCTAACATTTGTAGTTAACATATATAGAACCGCTATTATATCTGACCATGATGGTGTAAAATATTTGATTCCAGAAAGGTAATAGCCCCAAACCGAGCGTAGTCATCTTTTTTGGTTGTTCCAAATGAACAAAGAACTGCAATTTTCGAAAAGAGCGCTTGATTGTTTGCTTAAAAAAAAGGGAATGTTTGGTTTGCTTGAATAAAAAGAAGAAATCTAAATCATAATTACCATTTAAGCATTGGGAAACATACTGCAATGTTGCATATGAAAAATTGTATACAGCAAATATATTTCCGTTTAAAACAGACTTCAGAGCGGAATGCATTGATGCAAAAAAAATATCTTCTTTGTTATATTGTGTGTTAAAAAGTATTATAATGCATTTAACCTACTTATTTGATAATAAATTAAGGAACGTAGTTAATATTTCATTTAAATTAAAAAAACAATGATGGGACACCTTACACTTTGGTTCTAACAGCTGTATTTTGGTGTCGACTTAATTCCTTTCGGTTTGTTTTCTGTTTAATTGTTTGGAAATCTCTTAAATGAAACCAAAAAAAAAATGTGGAAAAAGGATGTTGTCATGAGGTTTAGTATCAAAGTTTATGCACGGGTACAGAAATTTTACTTTTTCAATTTTGAAACGCGTCACAGAGAGATGATCAGATAGAAAACCCACCATCGTATCAGATACAAGTCACGTGATATTTACATTTGGCATCGTTGAGAAGTTAATTAAAGTTATCAAATATTTAACTGGAAAGACTACTGCGTTGTTATGAAAAGTAATAATACATCTTGAATTATATTTGATAGACATATATTTACAGGAGTTTCACGTTCATTAACATACGAGGGTAACAATTTTCGTGAATTTATTGAAAAATCTGTTCAAGATTTCCTAGACTCGTGATCAATGATTATAAGTATTTATTATGTAATATCAACGGATTCAACAAAAAATGATGTTCAGCGAATATTAATTATATCATACAATGTATATGGTTCTTCTTATTTTTTAATAAAAGACTTAACCATAAATTTTGCCGATAACCCAGGAAATGAATCTATTGTCTTTGCTGCTCCGTCACAAGTAGAACAAATTTGATATTTAAAAATCTTTTTTTCAAAATGCAAAAGAAAAATTGCATATTATCTGGTTAATTGTGGTTCGCATCTCGTTAACCATTTTACAAGTGATGAAGACGAAGAGCCTTTTTGTTTTAGGTTGAATATAAACCAAAATTTGCCAATAGTCATTAATGTTGATTTTATAGAGTCAATGACAATGGAATAAGCTTTGATTTACATACTTTAGAAAATAGCTTGCCCCTAAAAACTTTTTGATGAAAAAAAACCAACTAATTCATATACCAAAAGTACGTTTGACCTACATATGATAAAAAGGAATTAATGTTAACCAGTCCACTGAACAATATACTGATAGTAACTATGGATTGATAATTTTGTAATTTAAGCGTTGGATTTTTTTTTGATAATTTTTTTGTATTCATCGATTATTTGATTGACGATAACTGATGATGGTTTATTTCACAAAACGTCTTAGATGAATAGACCCCTAATATTTATTACAATTCCTACTGCCAGGCAAAGAAATGTTGATGCATTCTCACTGCGTGAATCAAAAATTAAAACCAATGTTCCGAAAGAATATGAGTAAACACTATTTAAAAATGTCAATTTTGATTGATGAAACATATCTTTCAGCAAATGTTACAAATTAGAATAAACCATATATCAATATAAAGTGGTCCTACCAAAAAATATGACCTGCGATCTATGTGGATGGAGAGGTACTGTGGAACACATCATGTAGTGTCTCTCTGACACAGGGCAGGTACAGATGGATATATGACCAAGTATTAAAAGCGCCAGTTGACATAGAGAAGGAACGAAAGAAGAGAGGGTAGAGAAGAGACAGTAAATATATCAACTTTTTGAAGGAAGGCGTTCCAACAACAGTTAAAAAACCCTCAGAACAGAAGTTCATCTTGGATTCATCAACATCATGGGAGATGCAGGTAGACCATGGACGACGGCTGGTATTTCCAGATGTTATCCACACCAATCTCTGCCCTGACATCGTATTATGGTCCCACAAAGGCAAAAGAATAGTAATGGTGGAGTTTACTGTCCCATGGGAAGAGAGATGCGAGGAGGCTTACCAGTGGAAGAAATTAAAGTATCAAGGTCTGGCAGACGACATCCGCAGCAAGGGACGGAGTGCATGGGTTTTCCCAGTGGAGATTGGCTGCAAAGGATTCCCAGCCCAGTCTACGTGGAGAGCAATGTCGATCCTGAGAATTAAGGGTAAAGAAAGAAAAGCAGGAATACAGAGACTGTCAACACCAGCAGAGAAGTCATCATGCTGGTTACGGTGGAGAAGAGCAGTGCAGAGCTGGAAGCCATCTACAGACGGGCAATGATTTGGGCTATCATTGCTGACTCGAAACCTCGAGGACGTTCCAGGATAGGAGTCGAAACGACCGACGATGGGTAGACCTGACTGACGACGTCTGTAGATTTAGCAGTGAACCCACTGTTTTAGGTATTACAGTGCCTTTAAAAGTCACTGTAGCAATCTCTAATATAATCATGTTCCCTCAACCTCTTCCATCAATCCTATATTTGATCAATTAATTCTTACATTAAAAAAGCTTCACGCGTTATTAGTTATACTTCAATGCACATAGATGGTTATAAAAAAAATTACAAAAAACTATCGATATTTCTGGATGGGTGTACACAAAGCTGACTTATAGACAAATTCTACATTTTACATTTATATTAATTAACTAGATACGGATATAATTAATAGAATAGTCTAATCGACTTGCGCCAATATTGGATACATTAAGGAAATTCAGATTACGCTCATTTCAAACTGAATAACGCAAAAATGATTTATAAAAACATAACAGACCAGGTAAAGTTTTCACTGAGTTTTATCAATAAATGTATTTATTCAAATGATGTACTGAGAAACCCTGTACATATAGTGACATACAAACAATAGATATAGGAAACTGGATGTTCAACAAATTACCCATCAGATCTATATACCCAAAATTTTTGAATATGATTTATTCAGCTATTAGCAGTTTTGTTAGTATAGAAACATTAGTAATATTTGAAATGTGATGTTTTAGATAATTTGCTTTATCTCTATGCAAAGGTCTTCTTTTAAATAAAAAAAAAAGATTGACGTAAACTAAAAAATGGCCACGTCCATCCAGCTCTTTAAAATTGGAAATATGGAAACATGGAATATAATTTTCGAAATACTTTTCATTAGTTGTTATGCGTGCTTGGTAACCACATTATGCATGCTTGGTAACCACAATGACTAAAGATTACAAGCTCGTGTAACTATTCCTTAAACAATTCATTGTGTTTATGGTATTGGTGCTGATGGCTAAAAAATATTGCAAACTCTCATATGTTCCAAAATTTGAAAATATATTAAGCAATGCATAAAAGAAAAGACGCCTACTTTTTTGAACATCATATTTTGAGATTGAAGATCTTCAACTGTCCAATCTTATTATCCAAGGTCACGACGTATCAAGATGACAACATGGTGTATAAGTAATTATAAAAAAAATGGCGGTCACTATGACCTTGTTATAAATATATGAGAATTTTTACTTAGAAAAATAACTAAAATCAACATTGTTTTTCATGAGATTTTTATTTTATTTTTATTTTTTCTATTTAATTCTACACTGAACTTTAAACAAGGTTAAATTCATTTGAATTTTGAACACATCTTGGGATACTAGTATTGGCGTATGGGTTACGGTTTTAACAATTTAGTATCTGTACTATCTAAGGGTGCTTATTACAAAAGAATTTCACGTATTGTTACACTGTTTGTTCTTAAGAATATTTTTAAACACTTTCCCCATTATATTTTTAAATTGAACTTTGAACTCTTCATATCTGGCATGGGGTCCCCTGGTTTCTGAGAAAAAAATTATCCTATAGTATAATGATTACACAAGGTATCTAACTCCGAATGAGGTAAACCACCCCCTCCCGTGTGTTGCAGTCGTTTTCGCTTTTATACGAAATGCAATGCAAAAGTGTTTAGTACCATTTTCTTCTACAATAAATTATCTAAACAGCCATATTTGTTTTCCCTCGGACTGAAATGTCACACTTTCATTTTGGTTTAAACATAGCACGTGATTGCCTCATATATCTCTATATTTGTTCGGTGAAAAATAATATTAGGCAATATGGCCGTCATTGGCCGACGCTTCGCTCACTCATTTCGACATTTCATAGTATTTAATACATAAACAGCATGCCGTAAGTTCTTAAAGTATTTGGAGTAGTTGCCCTTTGAAATTCTTTAAAATTAGAGTAGTTGCCCTTAGAATATTGACGTCACATTGTTTTGTCTGGAGCAGAACAAAATGCCAGCGTCGAAATTTGCTCAAATCTCTGTAGAGGAAAGGGAGAAAACATTTAAAATTGAATAGCAACAAAATATTGTAAGTAATATGGGTGAAGCAAAGATTTTTAAAGAGTATTTGAAAGGTGGGATTGAAAATTTTGAAAAGTTTAAATGAGTTAAATTGGACGAGATTTTAGGGATCTTGTACATGGCTTTGTTAGATCATCGCTATTTGTGAATAAATATGTCGCTTGATAGTCCTCGGGAAAACAAAACACTTATTAGGTTAATTACTGACTCACTACGGAAATATATTGGGTTGATCAATCTCATAGACGGCTCGGCGAATCTATGAGATTGATCAACCCAATATATTTCCGTAGTGAGTCAGTAACTAACCTAACAAGTAATAATAGCATGCTTAATTTTGTTGTATTCTAATGTGCATAATCTGCGTCAAAACATGATAGACTCAAATTGAACCGTAGGCACTGACATGATAGTATCGCTGAGAATAGTAATTCGGATTCTAATTGGCTAGGAGTCTGTTTCTAAAATTACACAGGAAAACTGAACGAGTTATTTATAACCTCGAAGGAAAAACATGGATGCCAAACATGCACTCAGATTAAAAAAAAACCCTCCTTGGTATTATACAGAATTTTAAGCTTTGTATGCTGTAGGTCTTTTTTAGTAAAATCAGAACCGAGTGACTGTGATTTTTTAAATTGCAAAATACACACAGCCCATTGTAAACTATGTAACGTTACTGTAACTATATTGAAAACGAAATGTTTTTGTATTTTTCTTTATATGTGTAAGCTGTCTATTATATATAGTTATTCATTTAATTCATAGTTAATTGTTGTATTTAATTCATACCATGAACAAAATCCTTCTTTATGCTCCATTGCAAAATTCACTGTGTTTTCAAATTCTACCGCCTGAAATGCTTTCAAAATCCACTATCCGGTGATTATCTTCTTTCTTTCAACGCAATGAAAATTCCCGAGGTATACCGAAAACTTTGGAATTCACCAGTAGCTAAAAATAGCAGCTAGCAGTGGCTGATCATCCATTCATATTTAATTAACGAAACGTTTATTTTGCAATATTTTATTTTATTTAAACATCATTAGTTTTTTGCAAATTTTAGCCACTGAAAATGTTTTTTAAATCACGTTATTTTATTTTTTTTATTCTCTGCGATACCATCATGTCAGTGCCTACGGTTCAATTGGAGTCTATCATGTTTTGACGCAGATTATGCACATTAGAATACAACAAAAGTAAGCAAGCTATATATGGTTTTTTAGATAATTTACTGAAGAAGAAAATGGTACTAAACACTTTTGCATTGCATTTCGTATAAAAGCAAAAACGACTGCAACACACGGGAGGGGGTGGTTTACCTCATTCGGAGTTAGATACCTTGTGTTATTATTATACTTATAGGGTAATTTTTTTTTCAGAAACAAGTGCCCGTGATGGGGTCACAGTATTAACAATTTAGAATCTACATTACTTTAGGATGCTTGCATAGTTATCTCACAAAAAGTTCCTTAGATGTTCATTTTTGGAAAATTCCCTATAACATCTTTCTATGTCAAAATTTGATACCAGTATTGGCTTGTGGTTTATATTTTAATAATTACACTATCAGAGGATGTTTGCATAGCAATACCATAAATTGTAGCATTACAATTCTTGAGATTTAAAAAAAACCAAATTTTATATTCAAATGTTAAACTTTGAACACATATTAAGACCCCAGTATTGGCTTTGGGGGATCTTCACTACCTAAGGATACTTGCAAAATACTAGTAATCTCCCAAATATTAGCAGTGTAGTTCTTGTGAATAAGGTTTTTAATCATTTTTCCTATATACTTTTATGTTAAACTTTTAACTCCCCCTGGGCCACATTATTAGCCTGGGATTTTTATTTTAACAATTTAGAATCTACATAGTCTGAGGATGCTTGCTTACATGTAGTAATATCAGAAAAATAGCATATCAGTTATTGGGGAAAAGATTCTAAAACAGTTTCTCTCTCTCTCTCTCTCTCTCTCTCTCTCTATATATATATATATGTATGTTAAATCATTTAATTAGCTATTATTGACCCCTCTTGGGGCCCCAATATTGCTGTAGGGTCACAATTTAGAATCTTCTCTGTATATACAAGCTTTGAAGTAATATGTGTGTCTTTGGTACTGTGGTTCTTGAGAAGAAGATTATTTACAGAAACACAACCGATTTTACTGTTTTAATTATCGCCGTTTTAAAAAGGGTTTCGCTCTTGATTTTAACAACTAAGAATCCTTTCTGGGAGTTGATTTTAATCAACTCTCCTATGCAGTTACTCTGGCAAACCGAAAGAGAAAAAGTGTTTGGAACTAGGCATAAATCATCACCGCTGACAAGATATTGATTTAGTTCTTGAAAATAATCGATAAATTCGATGTGATGTATCTTGAAGCATTGGTTTGTAAGAAACTAATTTATGAATACTTTGAAAATAGTCAGATGTTAAATAGTACGAACAATTTAGATATTTTTTTGCAGTCGTATGTATTCATACGCCAGAGTTCAATTAAGTCTTGCTCAACCATTGGCTGTCTCCGTAAATCTCCGACAAGCAGAGAGTCATTCTATATTTAGAGGTCGCGTTATCAAGCTATCACATGACCTGGTGTACACATTCTCTTGCTTGTTGATTAACGGAGACAGCCGAGCATCTGGTTGAACGAGACTAGAGTTCACTATTGCTTTGATCCATACAATTTTTTGAATATTTCGATTACTTATACTTATTACTCATTCGTAATTAGTTCCCATCACTATTCTTCAATGATGAAATCATATTAAAAATTACCACAAACATTTATTACTTTGGTCACCCTACATTATGGAAGGTTAGAAATTGCTCATGTTTCTAAACGAATTAAAGTAAAAAAAAATCTATTTTAATTCTTTCAGACATTCTTAATTATGTATGTTTTTCACTAACACATCAAAGAATTGTGAATAATTCTACCTTCTTTTCTTCTTTTCCATTATAGTTCGCATAAGGAACAATGAAATATATTAAACATTTTGAACAGATTATAATCTTTTTTTATTATGCATGTTTGTCACAGAGACATAACAGTGTTCTGCACCTCTCCTCAAATCCGATTACGGTTGACATTCCTCGTATTTGCTACAGGTGCAGCACTGTGGAAGCCTCAGTTGGACGAGTCTAAACCCACAGTTTTCACAGTAGATCCAGGTGTCAAACTGGCGGAAACTGTCCATCAGACACTCGCTTTTTGATGCATCATTTTCCAGGCAGCCTCTGTTAATGGAAGAACAAAAGTTATGACGTATCTTCATTACTTAACCTTGCATTAGAAACATTATGAAGAATAAGAAGAAAAGAAATCGCCCTAATAATGTGACACTAGTGCCATTTCTATAAACTATTATTTGAACTGTACAATACTGCTTTATTGTCAATTTCTTCAATTCTGTGCTATCTTTTAATGAAAAAGGAATTATTTTGCTGGTATTTCTGTATCAATCAGGAATTGACCTATCTGTATACGATACTGTAAGAGAGTTTTTTTTAAGGACATTTTTTTATATATCAATTAAACTGAAAGTATTTTATTGTTTTTAATCTTATCATTATTCAACATGCTATTTTTGGAATCATCTTATTTTTGCAACCACTTTGACATCGCAGCAATACAGTGCGCAATGTTATATTCTGTTTAATTTGTTTCAAAAAACCCTTTCTGTACAAATGACTGACGCAAAAAAAAAAGGAGTGACACATTTACCCCCTTTACTGCAAATTTTGTGCTATGTAAAAAGACCCAAAATAAAAAAGTATTTCAAAGAAAGGTCATGTACTTACGATTTCTCTACACACTTTGCGTATCTGATACATTGACTTTCAGGCTTGACGACATAACACATTGTTCCATAAACCTGGACCTTTGTAGGATAGGCAACCTCTGAAGGACAGACATTTGTCAGCCCAACAGACTTGTAATAGCTAAAAAAAATCATATCATTAAAAACAATAAAATACTTTCAGTTTAATTGATATATAAAAAAAATGTCCTTAAATAGAAATTTCTTAAAAGGTTATCTCATGAAAGGAGTTTTTAGCACTTGTATTGTTAAAGATATTGACAGTATACATGTGAGTATTGCTATGTATATAATTGCTATCAACTTTAAAAAAGACTTGAACTATGAATTAAAACTTCTCAAACGTTTCTTTGTCGTCTCTTTTTGCTTCAATGATCTTAATTTAATCTCCCATACCTGTTGTCACAACGGATGTATTTTTCTTTAATGGCAGCCAAAACGCTTGGGTTCTTTCTTAAGAGGTATTCAATTTTCAACCTAAAATAAAAGCATAGAATTTTCAACTTTTATCAAAAATTGATAAGTAATAATTAATATAGGCAGAATATCAACTGACATTTGAAAAGAATGATAAATGATATACAAAGGAATCATTAGACCTCATTTTCGTTGAATTTATGGGAACCTCTTATCTACAAATAAATACTCTTCACAAATTTATAAATGATGACTATAAAGTCATGTTGTCTTTTATATATATAAGATAACATACGAAATTACGTTTAAACGAACCAATAAAATTTAAACAATCTTCAAGAGTTGCCCTCACGAATTTTAATGATTCAACAATTTATGATACCCATAAAGTAGTATTAAAAATAAATCCAACGTTTTATATAAAAAAAGGATATTCAAAAGATTTTTTTCTAATAACTTTATAGATGATTTATTCAACACAAATATAGCAATATCATATTTCTTATGACATGTTTCAATAAGTTCATTGAGTATTTTATTTGTCTAAGAAACAAAATCAACATTTAATTATGAAAAAAAAATCTATTTTGATTCAAAATGTTTTTTGTCCAACGACACTCCTAACAAACCTTACTGTTAAGCAAAACTAATAAATTGTATCTCCTTTTTAACAGCAGCTTACTTTGTACTGGCTGGTATGCAATCGTCAGAGACAGGGAGAGTAGGGTTCTCCGGGCCGTCCGTCCAGCATTCATCCTCTTTGTCAAAATCTCCGTAAATGCTTGTTTTGTCATATAACTCCACAGCAAAGGCATCTGCTGCCTCTGTGGTCACCCAAAAAAGGGCAGAACCAATCAAAGTGAGGAATATGGCCTGAAATATTTTTTATAAACAGTTACTTTAAACGTTAAATTGAACACCCTAGTTTGTGAGAGATACTGAAAGCGATATAAAATATCGAATATATAAGAGGCCATACAGTAAATCACGCTTATAATGAACTGAACCTTACACTTAAATGGACGTGATTTTCATTCTCTGTGGGGAACATATTGTGAAATTAACGGATGTAACAAATTATCTTTATAACGAAGTGAAAAGCCCCTCCCTGGCTCTTTTTATAAACGTGTTTTACTGTACATGTAACGGTGTACTGAATTTTATATATCTTTATTAAGAACCTTAGCTAGAAAAAAAGTGGCCCTGAATTCCTCTAATTATGATATATTCAGATTACATATGTGTGAAAATTGATGAATTGATATGAAATAATATGGATGTTTAAAAGATGTTTTAAAAATAAAATAAAAAAAATAAAAAAATGTTTTAAAGTTATATGTATCTTATACATTTATTTGTGTAATAGTTTTAAAACATGTATAAAATCAGTGTTTGTTTTTATGTCAGTCTCTCTTACAGTCTCATAACTGATATTAACAACAACGTTCGCGAATTGTAGCGCTATTTAACAATTTTAAAAAGAAAAATGGATGATAATTATTTAATAACATTATAATTGTGTACCTCATCTGAATACATATTTCCTTAAAACAAACGCCATAGTTTAAAAAAAAATTACAGAAAAATTATGCAAACTAAGCAAATTGATTCCAAGACTGAAAAAATGAGAATATTTCTGTTCTCTTAAGATCCATTTTAGAGTAACTATGTCCCTCTATTCGGGATAATGAATCTTTTCAGACATATATTTTGCAGTAAACCATGTTTTTGTAAATCGTTTAAAATAATTTAAACCCGACATTATAGTATTTCTAAAAACAACCGAAATACCGAAATAAAAAAAAATTCTTCCATAACGTTAAGTATTTAAAAGAATGATTTTGTTTAAGAATTAAAAAAAAAGTTTTATGTAGCCGCAAACAACATTTATACATTCGAAGTTTTGATCGACAATTAAATGGATTGTCTTCGTTACAAATATATTTTAAACCTCTGACCTTCATTTAAATGACCTATCCTTGCATAAAAAATTATACCCAGGTGTAGACGTGGTCAATATTTTCTGTAAGGAGCGAGAGGGAAGCTCAAGTCCCATAAAGAAATTACTGACAACGCAAAAACATCGTAAGGTGTAACGTAACGTAATCACTATTGAGTGATTGTGATTAAGGTAATGATCCATACGTCACAAAACAACGTCTGACGTAATTCACGCGTTATTACGTCTTTTCCGTGCCCGATCTAATCGAGACCTAACGCTAAAAGGTGTACATGTGTTTCAAAACAAAAAAATCAAGCTGACCTAGAAATTAATTCAAAACAAATCTGTTAAAAATCCTGAAACTGCAATCAATTAGCCTATTACTCAGCGAAATGAAAAATTGACTGGGTTGTGTCGATTGAGTACTCTTTTTGAAAATACAGACCGCTTACTTTTGTCCTGCATAAACATCAATTCATTACAAGGTTGAACTTAGTCCAATTCTTTGAACGTTAATCCCTGAAGGTGCATAAACATCCTGACCGAGATCTATATTCCAGTGCATAAGGGAGATAAATACACAAGGGGAAATAATTTGACTTATTTCATCTATATCCTATTTTCGCTTAGCAACGAGCATAGATATATTTTCCACAAAAAATGTTTTATGAATTAAAATCATGCGCTTAAGAAAAGTTATTTCATTTTAAGAACTGCCTTTAAAACCAGTAAAAAAAAGGTTGAATAGAGGTTTTGTCTTACAGGCATATATCAGGTAGTTAGCATTATCCACGCGTGGGACTGCAATTTCTAAATACCGATCTCGATCCATAATACTAACCGATATCCAAAGATACAATTTTTTGCGGATTAGATAATACAGATTGATCAACAGTTTGTTTAAATCATGTTTTATATTTAACAATAATCTAAACATATTTTTTTAGAGTGATGAAATAATAAACCTATGCACAATTTAATTTTTACGGATCTTTTTTCAAAATATATATTTTAATGATTTTTACCCAAAATACCCCCATTGTGATCCAGAAAAGGCCGGTCCCTTGAGTAATTTTATTTCCAATTGATTAAGGGCGTTAATGTGTAAATAATATCAAAATTTTAGAGAATCCTGTACGTAAATAGAATTATAAGAGCTTAAATTCTCTTTGAAAATTTATTTCATTTTATGTCATTTGTATGCAGATTTATCTATTTTTGATAAATAAGCAAGTGTAACATAAAAATTCTTGTTTTGAAATAATAATTCCTTTATTTTACATAGGATATAAGTCAAAAAATTATTTTGTGAAATTCTAATTTCAGGCTTAGGCTTATATTCTTTATGTATGAAAAAGCGCCATTTTCCGCAATCGGTTCTATTTTTAGCAACGACCCTAGCTTTTATAATACCGATGGACCACCCAACAGGGTAAAATTTGATGAGAACATATCCTTAGATACATGTTTGAAAAATATGAAAAAATTCTGTACGCATTTTATTTATCTAGTGGGGTATGGACCATTACCTTAAAACAAGAACTCCACTCGGTTGCTGTTAACCTAACACTTTTTTATTTTACAAATTAGCAGGCTGTAAAACATGACACGATACAAGACAATTAACCCCTTTTCATCCAGTATTGCACCAACCAAGGTTTTGTTGAAAACTAATTTGTTATCCTTGAAATTCATATTAGAATTAAATCAAAGAAAGTTTTGTAAAAGATGAAATATTTACCTTCATGATGTACAACTGCTTAATCAAGATGACTGAATATACTTATGAATCATTCTCTTTTATATGCTTGATGTGTTACAAAACATGCTAATTAGTATACACATTATTATTCGATAAAATCTTTTCACCTATTCAATTTTCAATGCTTAGTCCAAATTGATTTAGTACATGGTACATACCATCACTATCTGATGCTTGAGGTTTAATAGGATAAGTTTATCTAGTGCCCCAAACGTCACGATTTGCTTCTTTCCAAAGGACTGTCCAATGTAGTTTTTCTTGGAAACAAAATTTTACTCTTTGTAATTTAAAACATTTAAGGAGGCTGGTTGGTCAACACAATTAACAATTAGATCTAGCTTAAATTTTAAAGAAATAAATCAACATTTATTCAAGAAACTGAAATTTCACTTTAAAGTTTTTATGTTTTTTAATATCTTTATACAGAACTCTTCTTTTGAAGAAGAACGACTTAGTCTAAACATATTAAGTGATGTCCATTCAGTCCCTTTAAAATTTATAAATGTATTTTCATATTTAGATACCCCCAGCCACTTTTTAAAAACAGATTTCTTGATGTTTTTTTAAATTCAAGTTTCGTGTTAATTCTTTTTTGTTTTTTGCTTTTCTACATTTTTTTCTTCCAACTCATAATTCCTCTTAAAATTGGCGCTGTATAATAATTTGCTCTATATAATATGGGTGACAGAACATTTTCCCTAATATTTTTTCGAAGGTGTTCTAGTGTGGTTTAAACTTAAAAATTATACCAATACAAAAGGTTTTTTAAATTAACTCCTTGAATACATTTCGTTTTAAATGTATTAATAACAGATTAACTATTGATTTTTCAACCTTGTTATAGCCCTAACAATTTGTTTCAAAAATGTCCAAATGTTAAAGGGTTAACTATTGATTTTTCATCGATTCTTCGATTATACAACTTTAATGTAGTTTCATAACGTGATTGAGATTTGCAGATGAGTTGATATGATAATTTGTTAAAACGTTAATTTTCAGTCTATACACATTTGATGGGCTTAAGATATGCAAAATATATACGCGTTGTATAACATACACGGTATTTATACCGGGTGATTTTGAGCCGTAAGTCATAAGTCACCCACTAAGTGAACATCGGCAAACATCATGCAGGTAAGTTTAAGACTGTAACCAAAAATTAATTTACGGTGTATGCCATTTAATATGCATTTCTACCACTGTTATTTTATATGATTTTTTGAAAAAAGCAAATTATAAAAAGTATCACAAAAAAAGTTTGGTTATTGAATGTTTAAAAATAATTATTATAGACTGTTTTCCATGCGATTCTCGACTTTCCAAATATTGTAAATATAAAAGTCGATAATTGTGTTTTGACAATGATATTGATTGATGAAATTTGTCTTTCAAATCAAAGTGTTTATTATATTTGCAAGAACTTTGTATACTTTAACATTGAATAAAAGAAAATGCACGTGTTTTGAAACAAATCATTCAGTTCTGGTTAAAATTGAAAACTGCAAATGCCGAGGGTCAGTCAGGAGAGTAATTGGAAGTTCGATTGAAGCTAAGACATGTGATTGCTTTGTGATCTGATCCAGAACAAAATATATTCTAAGAATAAGTACGACAACAAAACCAGCACAATTATACTCTTGGGATATTCAGAGATAGAAAAGTATTTAGACTCCAAATATTTTATTGATATACAAAATTAAATTACACGAGTAATACCACTATTTATTAGTTCTCGAAACCTGAATTTTTTTCAATGGTAAGTTAAAACAACATACGAAAAATTTATCCCAGAATGAATTGACATGCATAAAAAGATTGTTTTCAATTCATAATGTTAATTTAATCATCTTGAAGGTCATAACTGTGGTCTTTGCGATTTCTCTCCTGTTCTGGAGTCACGTTGTCGGTGAGGATTCTCCTGTTGCTAAACAAGCAGAACGTCGTGATACTGACTTGTATGCCGTTTCGAATTATGACAAAACTAACCTGTATGGAGAGTATGACAAAGAGGACGAATGCTGGACAGATGGACCTACTAACCCTGAGCTACCAGTTGGAGACGAGTGTCAAAGCGCGGCTGTGAAGTAAGATTAGCCTCCACAATATTGTATTGCTTATCTACATACATCAAATATTCATTCAAGTAAACATGCAAACATCTTTTAATATTTTGACATATGATAGAAAAAAAAACGTAGTTGTTTTTAGTTTACACGTGAAAGATGGAGAGATTGAACGTATATAATTAATAATTGATAACGAACAATAATGTGATGATAATATTTATTATTTTTTCAGGCTGAAGATTGAGTATCTTTTGAGAAAGAATCCAGCTGTTAATGAGGAAATCAAAGAGAAATATCTTCACTGCGCAAACACGTAAATTAAATTCTACACAATATGTGATTAATTGATTAAAAAACCATTTCAATCAGAGCAGAGAAATTGGACATTTGATATATTTCATGTATTTTAATTTTGTAAAGAAGTATGCAAAACTGGTTTTTAGCTACTACACTCCATATGGGCTGGATAATGTTTGTCCCAGCGAGGTCACCTTTCCTACGACAGTTGAAATATATGGCAAGACCTGTTACATCGTCAAGCCAGAAAAGCAATGTCTGACCTACGTGAAATGTGACGACGCACCGTAAGTATAAGATAAATAATACTTGCATTTGCCAAAACCGCTTAATCTTAAAATATAAATCTTTGAATGACTTTATTTAAGACTTATATTCAGACTAATTTAAAAAAATACATGGAGAAATTAATAAAACAATGCTTTACAGTCTATTTTAGGAAAAAATTGAATTGAATTGAAACCTCAACTATATATAGTTTTAATTTGTTTAAAAAAAACAAACAAACATCCTTCTCGAAAACCCCCAAAAAGTCACAGGAATATATAGTGTAAAATTATCTCTAGGGGCTGCTCTGGTTCAACGACAGAAGAAAGCAAGTGTTTGATGTCTTACTTCCGTGACTTCAATGCATGGGTTTATTGCGAGAATTGTGGATTTACGATGGTCAAGCTAAGACTTCCACAATGCTGCACATGTAACAAGTATGAAGAATGTGAATAGTAAAAAACCATTTGATGATTGCACCGGTATGGTTTAAATAAATTGAATCCAATCCATAACTGTCTTATGTGTTTTATGTATTTGGGAAAAAAATTGATTTGTTCTGCAATATTGTGTGAGGTACACACTAAAAGGAATTGATGTTCGTAGCATGTGTTTTTTTCGAATTAGTACCAGTATAACGACGCAATGCATACTTTGTGTTTCGGATGCAACCTTAAAAGTTTCATATTTTTTAAATATACGTGTATTGAATTTTATCATACCAGTCAAACTTTTCCGATTTTATCTTAATCAACTTTAAAAATTGCTTTGCTTCGATAAAAACAATACCTGCTGTTTTCGAACTCGGGTTATAGGCCACAGCTGTACAGACACATGTAGTGCTACAGAACTAGACACCCACTTCAAGTAATTTAATTTTAATACTTTCATTTAAACCCGTAAATATTTTCCTTTATCAAACACGATTTGTGCAATCTGCTGCTATATCTGCATAATATCAGCTTGGATCAAGAGGTCAAGCAGCGCATAACTAATCTGGATCAATCCTTTTTCCATGTAAGAAAACTAGCCGACTCACATCTAGTGTTGTAATGAAAACACATAAAATAGAAATAAAAAACGTAAACGCAATACCACAGATCTTTCGTGTATAGACCTACCAATATTACCTTAACAACGATCATCATTATCTTGCAAATAGAAAATAATACAAGTAATCGGTACACCATGTATAGCGCCAGTTAACAGCGTTGTAAAGTAAACGAGTTTAAGACAACCACTCATTGGTATACTCTACTTAATTCTAAAAAAAAAAATGATTCCATAAGAAGCAAAATATTTTAATCTTTGAAGATAGATATACTTTAACAAATATTGGCAAAGTCATTTTCATCAACCAAAAACTGATATGAAATATAGCCATAATATGCAAGATGGTTTTTAAAACAATAAGCAAAATAGTCCTCTAAAATAACGCTTATATAAACGTGCAACCCACCAAAATACTTTTCAAAACTATTTCTTCAATTTCGGGATAATAACGTTATAACATAACTCAAGCGAACCTGAATTATTTAAGAGTTATGTAAAAAGGATTAATAATATAGACAATATACATTACGTTATCATAATGTGCAAGCAACCATACCTGCTTAACATAGTAATTTGAAAATAATAAGCGTTTAAACAGCCTTATATGTTTTTAAAATTATGTAAAAAAAAGAAGAAAATGTAATATTCAAGAAAAAGATTATCAAACGTGTTGATATAATTGTTTTTCCAACGGGTTAGAACATTCAATCCTTGTCCAAGGCATTTACCATTTATACAACTTCATTGTGGGTAAAATATGGAACACGAAGTCCGTTCGTTAACATGTCATCCAACAGCAAATATCTTATTAATATATCAGAAGATGTTTTATTTCTATTTCTAACATGTCATCTAATTTTAGAAACTTTTAAATATGCTTATCCTAGAGATTATTTTCATCCAACATTGCAGTAATAGCCTGTGTTTTTACGGTATTCTACTCCCATTGAAAGTTTATTTTATGTATCGCTATATTTTAGGCATATATGTTACCTTATATTATTTTTTATGTACATTCATTTTTCAAAAAGGCATGTCCTGTATGCTTTGTTAGTTTTTGCTTACAATTATCGTCTGTAAAAACGTTTTCAGGATAACAATGTGAACTAATATCTGTTATCTTATTCTGCTATTTTGTTTAAATTAAAGGCAGTATTATTATTGTTATATTTGAATTGCTTTGTGGTTGGTTTTGAAGTGAGGAACTGGTAAAATTATTTACCGAATTTAATAAATTATTCACAAATAGCAATAATTACCCTATCTACCGGTTTCAGACGGTTTGTATTTTCAAACTCAGTATGCCAAAAAGTATTCTTTATGCGGTAACTTCCCCCAATTTACTCGAAATATCATTTCTGGGTGGAACAGTTCCTAAGATCCCCGCTCACTACTGTAAATTCCTAATTAAACGCGAGGAATTGATATCCGCGTAAAATCGCGAAAAGCCCGTCTCGCGAATTTTTAAATCTCGCTTTTAATTTTCAGACATATGTAAACTACATTTGTACATGAAACTATGATAAAATTTCGGCATTCGCGATTTTATGTTCTCGCGATTTGATGGAAAACCGTTGAATCGCGGAATTAAGTACTCGCGTAAAATAAGGAATCTACAGTATATATAAGAGTTCCAGGGACGTCTTTTCTCGTATATATACATGTACATGTGTCTTAAAAAACACAAACTCAAAAACGTGATATATTTAAAGAATTTCAGGTAAATAAATACACGTATCGATCTGCACATGTGGATAATGTAATCCAAGCGCTCATTTGAAATTCATTTGCTTTAACAAAGTTTGTTAGATAAAAATTGACCACGCGACAATTACCGCATCTAAAGTGTCAACAGGTAGCTGATTATGTAATGGGAAATAATCACCGAGAAAACACCCTCATTACACTCGGTATCCGCAGAAATACCCCAAACGGAGTCCGGAAACACGAATAAAAAGGTAGTCAAAGTTTGATACATGTATAATGTATTGTATATTTATTTTTTTAGTAAATAATAATAAAGAAAATTTATATGGGATTCGAACGATGCACAGTTGTCCTGCATTTATGTGATTAACATTTTCACCATCTGTATGTAAATGTTCACATATCATAGGTTTGTATGTAAGCAGTGGAACACATTTGTTTCAATTTACTAAGTCAGAGAAAACGAAACACTACCACCAACCAGATTTGTAGTACTCCGACTTTATATAAGCTGGATGTAGCTGTTATTTTTGGCTATTTTAAGGTAATTTAGAACTTCCTGGACCTTGATCAGGACACGGGTACTTAAAACTTGTTTGATATAATGTATGTGAAATAAATCTTGTTTGTAGCAGTTTATTCAAAGAACAGTGGGGTTGGAATCACTAGACTCATTCGTTATCAATCAATGAAGTTTGCATAACATAATATTTTCACAACTTTGACATTTACCTCACATACAGCATTATATGCTATTATGTAACTTAAATAACGTATTAAATTTAAACATCCTATTATTTATTTATCAGGTATTTTGGATAATAAATGAAATGGCAATAATATGATACATTTTCTATACTATTCACCTTAGATATATTGTGCGGTTTGTCTATTTATTGCGTGTGTGTGTAATGCCGTCATTAAAGAAAATGCCACAAAGTTATGGCATCTCTCTATTTTATTATTTTATCCCCAAACCAAATATTTGTACTATTCCAATTTTATCATTTATAAAGAATCAATGATTTTTTTGTAATTTTTTGAAAAAGCTGTTTGTCCCCTGCAAAAATTTGGGTTCAGTTCGTTCTATGTTGAATTTTCTCTTTCTTCGATTTTAAAAAATGACAGTTGTCACGTGCCAAGGAAAGTAAGAACAAGACATTAAAATCAAAATTAAATATCACTTTTAAAGTACATTCGTCACAAAGACATTCAAATACTCAAACCATTTCTATTATCTATTATACCTAGTAATACATATTCCAAACCACAAGTGTCACAAATGGAATCAAGGAACAAGTTAGACGTTTTGAACAGATTTTAATATTTCTATAATATGCATGTTTGTCACAGAACCAAAAACTGTTCTGCACCTCTCCTCTATCCCGATCCCGATTGACATTCCTCGTATTTGCTACAGGTGCAACACTGTGGAAGCCTCAGTTGGACGAGTCTAAACCCACAGTTTTCACAGTAGATCCAGGTGTCAAACTGGCGGAAACTGTCCATCAGACACTCGCTTTTTGATGCGTCATTTTCCAGGCAACCTCTGTCAATGAAAGAACAAAAGTTATGACGTATCTACATTACTTAACCTTGCATTGGAAACATTATGATGAATAAGAAGAAAAGAAATCGCCCTAATAATGTGACACTAGTGCTATTTCTATAAACTATTATTTGAACTGTACAATACTGCTTTATTGTCAATTTCTTCAATTCTGTGCTATCTTTTAATGAAAAAGAAATTATTTTGCTGGTATTTCTGTATCAATCAGGAATTGACCTATCTGTATACGATACTGTACGAGATTTCTTTTTAAGGACATTTTTTATATATCAATTAAACTGAAAGTATTTTATTGTTTTTAATCTTATCATTATTCAAAATGCTATTTTTGGAATTATCTTATTTTTGCAACCACTTTGACATCGCAGCAATACAGTGCGCAATGTTATATTCTGTTTAATTTGTTTCAAAAAACCCTTTTTGTAAAAATGACTTACGCAAATAAAAAGAGTGACACATTTACCTCCTTTACTGCAAATTTTGTGCTATGTAAAATAACCCAATTATAAAGTATTTCAAAGAAAGGTCATGTACTTACGATTTGTCGTCACACTTTGCGTATCTGATACATTGACTTTCAGGCTTGACGACATAACACGTTGTTCCATAAACCTGGACCTTTGTAGGATAGGCAACCTCTGATGGACAGACATTTGTCAGCCCAACAGACTTGTAATAGCTAAAAAAAATCGTATCATTAAAAACAATAAAATACTTTCAGTTTAATTGATATATAAAAAAAATGTCCTTAAATAGAAATTTCTTAAAAGGTTATCTCATGAAATGAGTTTTTAGCACTTGTATCGTTAAAGATATCGACAATATACATGTGAGTATTACTATGTATATAATTGCTATCAACTTTAAAAAAGACTTGAATTATGAATTAAAACTTCTCAAACGTTTCTTTGTCGTCTCTTTTTGCTTCAATGATCATTAATCTCCCATACCTGTTGTCACAACGGATGTATTTTTCTTTAATGGCAGCCAAAACGCTTGGGTTCTTTCTTAAGAGGTATTCAATTTTCAACCTAAAATAAATGCATAGAATTTTCAACTTTTATCAAAAATTGATAAGTAATAATTAATAAAGGCAGAATATCAACTGATATTTGAAAAGAATGATATAAATGATATACAAAGGAATCATTAGACCTCATGGTGTCTCAATTTTAGTTGAATTCGTGGGAACCTCTTATCTACGAATAAATACTCTTCACAAATTTATAAATGATGACTATAAAGTTATGTTGTCTTTTATATGTATAAGATAACACACGAAATTACGTTTCAACGAGTCGCCCTCACGAATTTTAATGATTCCACAATATATGACACCTATAAAGTAGTATTGAAAATAAATCCAACGTTTTAAATAAAAGAAGAATATTCAAATGATTTTTTTCTAATAACTTTATAGACGATTTATTCAACACAAATATAGCAATATCATATTTCTTATGACATGTTTCAATAAGTTCATTGAGTATTTTATTTGTCTAAGAAACAAAATCAACATTTAATTATGAAAAAAAAAATCTATTTTGATTCAAAATGTTTTTTTTCCAACGACACTCCTAACAAACCTTACTGTTAAGCAAAACTAGAAAATGTTATCTCCTTTTTAACACATTCTTACTTTGTACTGGCTGGTATGCAATCGTCAGAGACAGGGAGAGTAGGGTTCTCCGGGCCGTCCGTCCAGCATTCTTCCTCTTTGTCAAAATCTCCGTAAATGCTTGTTTTGTCATATAACTCCACAGCAAAGGCATCTGCTGCCTCTGTGGTCACCCAAAAAAGGGCAAAACCAATCAAAGTGAGGAATATGGCCTGAAATTTTTTTTTATAGACAGTTACTTTAAACGTTAAATTGAACACCATAGTTTGTGAGAGATACTGAAAGAGATATAAAATATCGAATATATATGAGGCCATAGTAAATCACGCTTATAATGAACTGGACCTTACACTTAAATGGACGTGATTTTCATTCTCTGTGGGGAACATATTGTGAAGTTAAAGGATATAACAAATTATCTTTATAACGAAGTGAAAAGCCGCTCCCTGGCTCTTTTTATAAACGTGTTTTACTGTACATGTAACGGTGTACTGAATTTTATATATCTTTATTAAGAACCTTAGCTAGAAAAAAAGTGGCCCTGAATTCCACTAATTATGATATATTCAGATTACATATGTGTGAAAATTGATGAATTGATATGAATTAATATGGATGTTTAAAAGATGTTTTAAAAATAAAATAAAAAAAATAAAAAAATGTTTTAAAGTTATATTTATCTTATACATTTATTTGTGTAATAGGTTTAAAACATGTATAAAATCAGTGTTTGTTTTTATGTCAGTCTCTCTTACAGTCTCATAACTGATATTAACAACAACGTTCGCGAATTGTAGCGCTATTTAACAATTTTAAAAAGAAAAAATGGATGATAATTATTTAATAACATTATAATTGTGTACCTCATCTGAATACATATTTCCTTAAAACAAACGCCATAGTTTATAAAAAAAATTACAGAAAAATTATGCAAACTAAGCAAATTGATTCCAAGACTGAAAAAATGAGAATATTTCTGTTCTCTTAAGATCCATTTTAGAGTAACTATGTCCCTCTATTCGGGATAATGAATCTTTTCAGACATATATTTTGCAGTAAACCATGTTTTTGTAAATCATTTGAAATAATTTAAACCCGACATTATAGTATTTCTAAAAACAACCGAAATACCGAAATAAAAAAAAAATTCTTCCATAACGTTAAGTATTTAAAAGAATGATTTTGTTTAAGAATTAAAAAGAAAGTTTTATGTAGCCGCAAACAACATTTATACATTCGATGTTTTGATCGACAATTAAATGGATTGTCTTCGTTACAAATATATTTTAAACCTCTGACCTTCATTTAAATGACCTATCCTTGTATGAAAAATTATACCCAGGTGTAGACGTGGTCAATATTTTCTGTAAGGAGCGAGAGGGAAGCTCAAGTCCCACATAGAAATTACTGACAACGCAAAAACATCGTAAGGTGTAACGTAACGTAATCACTACTGAGTGATTGTGATTAAAACAAGAACTCCACTCGGTTGCTGTTAACCTAACACTTTCTTCTTTTTTTTTTTTTTTACAAATTAGCAGGCTGTAAAACACTACACGATACAAGACAATTAACTCATTTTCACAAGTATGGCACTAACCAAGGTTTTGTTGAAAAAAATTTGTTATCCTTGAAATTCATATTAGAATTAAATCAAAGAAAGTTTTGTAAAAGATGAAATATTTACCTGCATGATGTACAACTACTGAATCAAGATGACTGAATATACCTATGAATCATTCTCTTTTATATGCTTGGTGTGTTACAAAACATTCTAATTGGTATACACATTATTATTCGATAAAATCTTTTCACCTATTCAATTTTCAATGCTTAGTCCAAATTGATTTAGTACATGGTACATACCATCACTAACTGATGCTTGAGGTTTCATAGGATAAGTTCACAAACGTCAGTTAGTGATGATCTGTACCATGTACCATGTAACATATCACAAACGCCACGATTTGCCACTTTCCAAGGAACAGTCCAATGTAATTTTTCTTGGAAACAAAATCTTACATTGTAATTTAAGACACTTAAGGAGGCTAGGTGGTCAACACAATTAACAATTAGAACTAGCTTAAATTTTTATAATGATTTATTTAGAAATAAACCAACATTTATACAATAAATAGAATTTCACTTTAAAAGTTTCTATGTTTTCTAAAATTTCTCTACAGAACTCTTCTTTTGAAGAAGATCGACATTTTCTAAACACATAAAGTGATGTCCATTCAGCCCCTTTAAAACTTGTAAATATATTTTCATATTTAGATACCCCCCTTCCACTTTTTTTTAACAGATTTCTTGTTTTTTTTTAATTCAAGTTCGTGCTAATTCTGTTTTGTTTTTTGCTTTTTGTAATTTTTTTTTCTTCAATCATAATTCCTCTTTAAATTGGCGCTGTATAATAATTTGCTGTATATAATATGGGTGACAGAACATTTTCTCTGATATTTTTTCGAAGGTGTTCTAGTGTGGCTTAAACTTTAAAATTATAGCAATACTTTACAAAAATGATTTTTTTTAAAATAAACTCCCTGAGTACATTTCGTATTCAATGTATTAATCACATTAACTATTGATTTTTCATCGATTCTTTGATTATACAATTTTAATGTAGTTTTATAACGTGATTGAGATTTGCCGATGAGTTGATATGAAAATTTGTTAAAACGTTAATTTTCAGTCTATACACATTTGATGGGCTTTAGATATGCAAAATATATACGCGTTGTATAACATACACGGTATTTATACCGGGTGATTTTGAGCCGTAAGTCATTAGTCACCCACTAAGTGAACATCGGCAAACATCATGCAGGTAAGTTTAAGATTGTAACCAAAAATTAAATTATGGTATATGCCATTTTATATGCATTTCTACTACTGTTATTATATATGAGTTTTTGAAAAAAAGCAAATTATAAAAAGTATAACACCAAAATTATTTGGTTATTGAATGTTTAAAAATAATTATTATAGAATGTTTTCCATGCGATGCTCGACTTTATAAATATTGTAAATATTAAAGTCGATAATTGTGTTTTGACATTGATACTGATTGATGAAAGTTTTTATTAAATTTGCAAGAACTTTGTATACTTTAACAATGAATAAAAGAAAATTCACCTGTTTTGCAACAAATCATCAGTTCTGGTTAACATTGAAAACTGCAAATGCCGAGGGTCAGTCAGGAGAGTAATTGGAAGTTTGATTGAAGCTAAAACACGTCATTGCTTTGTGATCTGATCCAGAACAAAATATATTCTAATAATCAGTACGACAACAAAAACAGCACAATTATACTCTTGGGATGTTCAGAGATAGAAAAGTATTTAGACTCCAAATATCTAATTGCAATACAAAATTAAATTACACGAGTAATACCATTTTTAATTAATTCTCGAAACCTGACTTTTTTAATAGTAAGTTACATGCACAAGTTACAAGCAACATCCTTAAAATTTATCCAGAATGATTTGACATGAATAAAATATTATTTTCAATTCATAATGTTAATTTAATCATCTTAAAGGTCATAACTGTGGTCTTTGTGATTTCTCTCCTGTTCTGGAGTCACGTGGTGAGTGAGGATTCTCCTGTCGCTAAACAAGCAGAACGCCGTGATACTGACTTGTATGCCGTTTCGAATTATGACAAAACTAGCCTGTATGGAGAGTATAACAAAGAGGACGAATGCTGGACAGATGGACCTACTAACCCTGATCTACCAGTTGGTGACGAGTGTCAAAGCGCGGCTGTGAAGTAAGATTAGCCTCCACAATATTGTATTGCTTATCTACATACATCAAATATTCATTCAAGTAAACATGCAAACATCTTTTAATACTTTGACATATGATAGAAAAAAAACGTAGTTGTTTTTAGTTTACACGTGAAAGATGGAAAGATTGAACGTATATAATTAATAATTGATAACGAACAATAATGTGATGATAATATTTATTATTTTTTCAGGCTGAAGATTGAGTATCTTTTGAGAAAGAATCCAGCTGTTAATGAAGAAATCAAAGAGAAATATCTTCACTGCGCAAACACGTAAATTAAATTCTACACAATATGTGATTAATTGATTAAAAAACCATTTCAATCAGAGCAGAGAAATTGGACATTTGATATATTTCATGTATTTTAATTTTGTAAAGAAGTATGCAAAACTGGTTTTTAGCTACTACACTCCATATGGGCTGGATAATGTTTGTCCCAGCGAGGTTACCTTTCCTACGACAGTTGAAATATATGGCAAGACCTGTTACATCGTCAAGCCAGAAAAGCAATGTCTGACCTACGTGAAATGTGACGACGCACCGTAAGTATAAGATAAATAATACTTGCATTTGCCAAAACCGCTTAATCTTAAAATATAAATCTTTGAATGACTTTATTTAAGACTTATATTCAGACTAATTTAAAAAAATACATGGAGAAAGTAATGAAACAATGCTTTACAGTCTATTATAGGAAAAAATTGAATTGAATTGAAACCTCAATTACATATAGTCTAATTTGTTTAAAAAAAAAACAAACAAACATCCTTCTCGAAAACCCCCAAAAAGTCACAGGAATATATAGTGTAAAATTATCTCTAGGGGCTGCTCTGGTTCAACGACAGAAGAAAGCAAGTGTTTGATGTCTTACTTCCGTGACTTCAATGCATGGGTTTATTGCGAGAATTGTGGATTTACGATGGTCAAGCTAAGACTTCCACAATGCTGCACATGTAACAAGTATGAAGAATGTGAATAGTAAAAAACCATTTGATGATTGCACCGGTATGGTTTAAATAAATTGAATCCATTCCATAACTGTCTTATGTGTTTTATGTATTTGGGAAAAAAATTGATTTGTTCTGCAATATTGTGTGAGGTACACACTAAAAGGAATTGATGTTCGTAGCATGTGTTTTTTTTCGAATTAGTACCAGTATAACGACGCAATGCATACTTTGTGTTTCGGATGCAACCTTAAAAGTTTCATATTTTTTTAAATATACGTGTATTGAATTTTATCATAACAGTCAAACTTTTCCGATTTTATCTTAATTAAGGTCTTCCGTTTCCAACGGAAGACCTTATTGTTTTCGTACTGTTTCTTATTAAGGTCTTCCGTTTCCAGCGGAAGACCTTATTGTTTTCGTACTGTTTCTTATTATTATTAAGGTCTTCCGTTTCCAACGGAAGACCTTATAGTTTTCGTACTATTACTTATTATTTTTTTCCCCAAATTTTGTGCACGAGATTTCTCGAAAACTGCTCAACCGATTTCAGCTATTTTTTCACAGAAGATGGGACTCGATGTAAACTTAATACATTTTTGACATTTTTCCTGTCGTCACTTCCGGTACCGATTTATCGGCCATTTTGTACATTTTTACGACCTATTTTGTGCAGAGCTGATCTCAGAAACTCTCAGAGATATGACTATGAAATTTTCAGGATAGGTAGTCTATAGTTCGAAGTTGTGCACTATTATGTTGATTTACGCTAGTGGCGCCATTTCTTGGAGCTCGCCTGGGTACGAAATTTGGGTACGAATTTTTATTCAAAATTGTCATACGTTTTGATCTGTATCTTTTTATCAGTTGATATTTTGTTAAAACATAAATAACAAAAGTAGTAGATAATCAAACGTTCTTTCCAACAAAATCAAGAAAAAGGGGCTGGCCCCTTTTTTTAGGGGCCAAGACACTTGTAAACTCTATTACAAATAACTTAAAAACGATAAAAATGTTGTGATGCATTATAGAAGGAAAGTTGTTGATCGTAACAATATTTATCAGGTAAAATTGTTGCCACGCCCATTTATTATGTTATTAGGGATTTTGAGGGGCCAAAGTACTTAAACTTTGACGCAATATATCTAGAAAAGGAGACATATTTTGTTAAGCATTGTTGAAGAGAAAATGTTTGTATTGATTATTTTAATCGATTCCATTAATCAAAACACCATTGTCTGTTCCCTTTAAGGATCTTGAGGGCTGGCCCCTAAAATATTCAATCATTTGTATCTCAAAAATGAACAACAATTCTAGATGAGTGTAAGAACAAAAAATGGTAGAAGTCGTGAGACCTTTCGAATGAACTTATAAAATACGGGCTGGCCCCTTAAATAAGGGGCCAAGACACTCGTAAACTCTGTTACAAATAACTTAAAAACGATAAAGATTTTGTAATGCATTATAGAAGCAAAGTTGTTGATCGTAACAATATTTATCAGATTAAATCGTTGCCACGCCCATTTTTTACGTAATTAGGGATTTTTAGGGACCGAAGTACTTAAACTTTGACGCAATATATCTAGAAAAGGATACATATTTTGTTAAGCATTGTTGATGAGAATATGTTTGCATTGATGATTTTAATCGATTCCATTAATCAAAACACCAATGTCTGTCCCCTTTAAGGATCTAGAGGGCTGGCCCCTAAAATATTTAATCATTTGTATCTCAAAAATGAACAACAATTCTAGATAAGTGTAAAAACAAAAAATGATAGAGGTCGTGAGACCTTTCGAATGAACTCAAGAAATACGGGCTGGCCCCTTCAATAAGGGGCTAACACACTCGTAAACTCTATTACAAATAACTTAAAAACGATAAAGATTTTGTAATGCATTATAGAAGCAAAGTTGTTGATCGTACCAATATCTATTTGAAAGAAATTGTGTGCACGCCCATTTATTACGTAATTAGGGATTTTTAGGGGCCAGAGAACTTTAACTTTGACGCAATATATCTAGAAAACGAGACATATTTCATCAAGCATTGTTGAAGAGAAAATGTTTGCATTGATGATTTTAATCGATTCCATCAATCAAAACACCAATGTCTGTCCCCATTAAGGATCTAGAGGGCTGGCCCCTAAAATATTCAATCATTTGTATCTCAAAAATGAACTAGATAAGTGTAAGAACAAAAAAATTAGGGGCCAAGACACTCGTAAAGTCTATTACACATATCTTAAAAACGATAAAGATTTTGTAATGCATTATAGAAACAAAGTTGTTGGTCGTAACAATATCAGTTTGTAAAACTTTTTTCTAAACCAATTGATGATGTAATTAGGGATTTATGGGGTCTAAAATCTTAACCTTAAATGTGCTGTATGTGAAAAAGCAAAACTCGTTCCTAAGCATTTGAAGGGATATTGACAATCGTATGCATTATCTGAAAGGGAGTGGTTGAGGGGGAATTCTGAAATTTCATTGATATTTAAATCGTATCGTTTAAAAATTGAACGGAAGACCTACTTGTTACTCGTAACGAGATCGTATCTAGTTATTATTATTTTTTTCCAAATTTTGTGCACGAGATTTCTCGAAATCTATTCGACCGATCTCAACCATTTTTTCACAGATGGTTGGGCGTGATCTAAACTTCATACATTTTCCTAATTTTTTCGTAGTCACTTCTGGTACCGAATTGTCGGCCATTTTGTAATTTTTGACGACCCATTTTGTGCAGCTATAAACTCGGAAACCATAAGAGATATGAAATTGAAATTTTCAGGATAGGTAGACTATAGTTTGAAGTTGTGCAGCATGTAGTTGTTAAATGCCTGTTGCGCTATTTCTTGGAGCTCGCCTGGGCACGAAAATTGGGCACGAATTTTCATTCAAAATTTTCACACGTTTTGATTTATATCTTTTTATCAGTTGATATTTTGTTTAGACATATATAACAAAAGTGGTAGAGAATCAAAAGTTCTTTCCAACAAAATCAATAAAAAGGGGCTGGCCCCTTTATTAAGGAGCCAAGGCACTCTTAAACTCTATTACAAATAACTTAAAAACGATAAAGATTTTGTAATGCAATATAGAAGCAAAGTTGTTGATCGTAACAATATCTATTAGAAAAAATTAATGCCACGCCCATTTATTACGTAATTAGGGATTTTTAGGGGCCAAAGTACTTAAACTTTGACGCAATATAACTAAAGAAGTAGACATTTTTTGTTAGACATGATAGAAGAGAAAATGTTTGAATTTATGATTTAAATCGATTCCACTTATCAAAACACGAATTCCTGTCCCCATTAGGGATCTAGAGGGCTGGCCCCTAAAATATTCAATCATTTGTATCTCAAAAATGATCAACAAATTTAGATTGGTGTAAGAACAAAAATTGTTAGTATTCTTAAGACCTTTTCAAAGAAATCAAGAAAAAGGGGCTGGCCCCCTTTTTTTTGGGGGGGGGGGGGCAAGAAACTCGTAAAATCTATTACAAATTACATAAAAACGATTAAGATTTCGTAATGCATTATAAAAGCAAAGTTGTTAATTGTAGCAATATCTATCTGAAAAACCCTTTGCAACACCCATTTATTACGTAATTAGGGATTTGTATACATTATCTGAAAGTGTGTGTGTGTGGGGGGGGGGGGGGGAGAGGGGGGTAATTCTAAAATTATATCGATTATTCATGGTATGATTAAAAACAGAAATCACAAGGAAGACCTACTCGTTACTAAGGCACTCTAAAACTCTATTACAAGTAACTTAAAAACGATAAAGATTTTGTAATGCATTATAGAAGCAAAGTTGTTGATCGTACCAATATCTATTAGAAAAAATTAATGCCACGCCCATTTATTACGTAATTAGGGATTTTTAGGGGCCAAAGTACTTAAACTTTGACGCAATATAACTAAAGAAGTAGACATTTTTTGTTAGATATGATAGAAGAGAAAATGTTTGAATTTATGATTTAAATCGATTCCACTTATCAAAACACGAATTCCTGTCCCCATTAAGGATCTAGAGTGCTGGCCCCTAAAATATTCATACATTTGTATCTCAAAAATGATCAACAATTTTAGATGGGTTTAAGAACAAAAATTGTTAGTATTCTTAAGACCTTTTCAAAGAAATCAAGAAAAAGGGGCTGGCCCCCTTTTTTGGGGGGGGGGGGGCAAGAAACTCGTAAAGTCTATTACAAATTACATAAAAACGATTAAGATTTCGTAATGCATTATAAAAGCAAAGTTGTTAATTGTAGCAATATCTATCTGAAAAACTCTTTGCAACACCCATTTATTACGTAATTAGGGATTTGTATACATTATCTGAAAGTGTGTGTGTGTGTGTGTGGGGGGGGGGGAGAGGGGGGTTATTCTAAAATTATATCGATTATTCATGGTATGATTAAAAACAGAAATCACAAGGAAGACCTACTCGTTACTAAGGCACTCTAAAACTCTATTACAAGTAACTTAAAAACGATAAAGATTTTGTTATGCATTATAGAAGCAAAGTTGTTGATCGTACCAATATCTATTAGAAAAAATTAATGCCACGCCCATTTATTACGTAATTAGGGATTTTTAGGGGCCAAAGTACTTAAACTTTGACGCAATATAACTAAAGAAGTAGACATTTTTTGTTAGATATGATAGAAGAGAAAATGTTTGAATTTATGATTTAAATCGATTCCACTTTTCAAAACACGAATTTCTGTCCCCATTAAGGATCTAGAGGGCTGGCCCCTAAAATATTCAATCATTTGTATCTAAAAAATGATCAACAATTTTATATGGGTGTAAGAACAGTAAATATTTGTATTCTTAAGACCTTTTCAAACAAATGAGAAAAAAGGGGCTGGCCCCTTTATTTAGGGGCTAAGGCACTCTTAAACTCTATTACAAGAAACTTAAAAACGATAAAGATTTTGTAATGCATTATAGAAGCAAAGTTGTTGATCGTACCAATATCTATTTGAAAAAATCATTGCCACGCCCATTTATTACGTAATTAGAGATTTTCAGGGGCCAAAGTACTTAAACTTTGACGAAAAATAACTAGAGAAGTATACATATTTTGTTAGACATCATAGAAGAGAAAATGTTTGAAAAAATGATTTAAATTGATTCCACTTATCAAAACCGAATTTCTGTCCCCATTAAGGATCTAGAGGGCTGGCCCCTAAAATATTCAATCATTTGTATCTCAAAAGTGATCAACAATTTTAGATGGGTGTAAGAAAAAAAAATGTTAGTATTCATGAGACCTTTCGTATAAAATCAAGAAAAAGGAGCTGGCCCCTTAATTAGGGGCCAATAGACTCCTAAACTCTTTTACGCATACCTTAAAAATGATCAAGATTTTGTCATGCATTATAGAAGCAATGTTGTTGATAGCAGCAATATCTGTTTGTAAAACTCATTTCCAAACCCATTGATGACGTAATTATAAATTTTAGGGGACTAAAATCTTAAATCTTTAATGTGCTGTATGTTAAACAGCAAAACTCTTTATTAAGCATTTTAAAAGATATTGACAATCGTATACATTATCTAAAAGGAGGTGGTTAAGGGAGAATTCTGAAATTTCATTGATATTTTAATCGAATCGTTTAAAAAATTGAACGGAAGACCTACTCGTTACTCGTAACGAGATCGTATCTAGTTAACTTTAAAAATTGCTTTGCTTTGATAAAAACAATACCTGCTGTTTTCGAACTCGGGTTATAGGCCACAGCTGTACACACACATGTAGTGCTACAGAACTAGACACCCACTTCAAGTAATTTAATTTTAATACTTTCATTTAAACCCGTAAATATTTTCCTTTATCAAACACGATTTGTGCAATCTGCTGCTATATCTGCATAATATCAGCTTGGATCAAGAGGTCAAGCAGCGCATAACTAATCTGGATCAATCCTTTTTCCATGTAAGAAAACTAGCCGACTCACATCTAGTATTGTAATGAAAACACATAAAATAGAAATAAAAAACGTAAACGCAATACCACAGATCTTTCGTGTATAGACCTACCAATATTACCTTAACAACGATCATCATTATCTTGCAAATAGAAAATAATACAAGTAATCGGTACACCATGTATAGCGCCAGTTAACAGCGTTGTAAAGTAAACGAGTTTAAGACAACCACTCATTGGTATACTCTACTTAATTCTAAAAAAAAAAAATTGATTCCATAAGAAGCAAAATATTTTAATCTTTGAAGATAGATATACTTTAACAAATATTGGCAAAGTCATTTTTATCAACCAAAAACTGATATGAAATATAGCCATAATATGCAAGATGGTTTTTAAAACAATAAGCAAAATAATCCTCTAAAATATCGCTTTTATAAACGTGCAACCGACCAAAATACTTTTCAAAACTATTTCTTCAATTTCGGGATAATAACGTTATAAAACAACTCAAGCGAACCTGAATTATTTAAGAGTTATGTAAAAAGGATTAATAATATAGACAGTATACATTACGTTATCATAATGTGCAAGCAACCATACCTGCTTAACATAGTAATTTGAAAATAATAAGCGTTTAAACAGCCTTATATGTTTTTAAAATTATGTAAAAAAAAAGAAGAAAATGTAATATTCAAGAAAAAGATTATCAAACGTGTTGATATAATTGTTTTTCCAACGGGTTAGAACATTCAATCTTTGTCCAAGGCATTTACCATTTTATACAACTTCATTGTGGGTAAAATATGGAACACGAAGTCCGTTCGTTAACATGTCATCCAACAGCAAATATCTTATTAATATATCAGAAGATATTTTATTTCTATTTCTAACATGTCATCTAATTTTAGAAACTTTTAAATATGCTTATCCTAGAGATTATTTTCATCCAACTTTGCAGTAATAGCCTGTGTTTTTACGGTATTCTACTCCCATTGAAAGTTTATTTTATGTATTGCTATATTTTAGGCATATATGTTACCTTATATTATTTTTTATGTACAATCATTTTTCAAAAAGGCATGTCCTGTATGTTTTGTTAGTTTTTGCTTACAATTATCGTCTGTAAAAACGTTTTCAGGATAACAATGTGAACTAATATCTGTTATCTTATTCTGCTATTTTGTTTAAATTAAAGGCAGTATTAATTATTGTTATATTTGAATTGCTTTGTGGTTGGTTTTGAAGTGAGGAACTGGTAAAATTATTTACCGAATTTAATAAATTATTCACAAATAGCAATAATTACCCTATCTACCGGTTTCAGACGGTTTGTATTTTCAAACTTAGTATGCTAAAAAGTATTTTTTTATGTGGTAACTTCCCCCAATTTACTCGAAATATCATTTCTGGTTGGAACAGTTCCTAAGATCCCCGCTCACTATATATAAGAGTTCCAGGGACGTCTTTTCTCGTATATATACATTTACATGTGTCTTAAAAAACACAAACTCAAAAACGTGATATATTTAAAGAATTTCAGGTAAATAAATACACGTATCGATCTGCACATGTGGATAATGTAATCCAAGCGCTCGTTTGAAATTCATTTGCTTTAACAAAGTTTGTTAGATAAAAATTGACCACGCGACAATTACCGCATCTATAGTGTCAACAGGTAGCTGATTATGTAATGGGAAATAATCACCGAGAAAACACCCTCATTACACTCGGTATCCGTAGAAATACCCCAAACGGAGTCCGGAAACACGCATAAAAAAGGTAGTCAAAGTTTGATACATGTACATGTATTATATATTGTATATTTATTTTTATAGTAAATAATAATAAAGAAAATTTATATGGGATTCGAACGATGCACAGTTGTCCTGCATTTATGTGATTAACATTTTCACCATCTGTATGTAAATGTTCACATATCATAGGTTTGTATGTAAGCAGTGGAACACATTTGTTTCAATTTACTAAGTCAGAGAAAACGAAACACTTCCACCAACCAGAGTTGTAGTACTCTGACTTTATATAAGCTGGATGTAGCTGTTATTTTTGGTTATGTTAAGGTAATTTAGAACTTCCTTGTCCTTGATCAGGACACGGGTTCTTGTTTGATATAATGTATGTGAAATAAATCTTGTTTGTAGCAGTTTATTCAAAGAACAGTGGGGTTGGAATCACTAGACTCATTTGTTATCAATCAATGAAGTTTGCATAACATAATATTTTCACAACTTTGACATTTACCTTACATCGAGCTTTATATGCTATTATGTAACTTAAATAACGTATTAAATTTAAACATCCTATTATTTATTTATCAGGTATTTTGGATAATAAATGAAATGGCAATAATATGATACGTTTTCTATACTATTCACCTTAGATATATTGTGCGGTTTGTCTATTTATTGCGTGTGTGTTTGCCGTCATTAAAGAAAATGCCACAAAGTTATGGCATCTCTCTATTTTAATATTTTATCCCCAAACCAAATATTTGTACTATTCCAATTTTATCATTTATAAAGAATCAATGATTTTTTTGTAATTTTTTGTAAAAGCTGTTTGTCCCCTGCAAAATTGTGGGTTCAGTTCGTTCTATGTTGAATTTTCTCTTTCTTTAAATGTCACTTTCCAGCAAAAAATGGGACTCAGCACTGCTTCCATTGTTGCTACAAGTCATAATTATTAAGAGTTAACAGGAACAAAGTGAGGATATCTTCAACATAAAATCAGAGGAACATTCCAGTTTTGATAGAAGCTGTACAAACTAAATCAACTTTCTGAATTCTAAGTAATAAGGGAAATGTTCAGTTAAGATAAATGCACATATTCCATGGTAACATTGTTAACAAAGTTTTGTAAGATATCATACAATAGTTAAATGTTACCAATAATAATAATATATGATTCAATAAAACTTAGATTGATCTTGAAATACATGATTTTAATACGTAAAAAATGACAGTTGTCACGTGCCAAGGAAAGTAAGAACAAGACATTAAAATCAAAATTAAATATCACTTTTAAAGTACATTCGTCACAAAGACATTCAAATACTCAAACCATTTCTATTATCTACTTATACCTAGTAATACACATTCCAAACCACAAGTGTCACAAATGGAATCAAGGAACAAGTTAGACGTTTTGAACAGATTTTAATATTTCTATAATATGCATGTTTGTCACAGAACCAAAAACTGTTCTGCACCTCTCCTCTATCCCGATCCCGATTGACATTCCTCGTATTTGCTACAGGTGCAACACTGTGGAAGCCTCAGTTGGACGAGTCTAAACCCACAGTTTTCACAGTAGATCCAGGTGTCAAACTGGCGGAAACTGTCCATCAGACACTCGCTTTCATCTCCGCTATTTTCCAGGCAACCTCTGTTAATGAAAGAAAAATCCATTACTTATCAATTCTTAAAATATTTCATATGAATTAAGTAATATCATTTAATATACAAGGACATGTTATAAAGATATTTTAGTTCATTTATATGTATTTCATGATTTAATGATGGATGTTCAATTCGTTTCCATCATCTAAAACGTAGATTCATATATGGTATTGTTTAACAAAGATTCCTTATTTAAGGCAAGTGCCTAATTCTTGGATTTAACCCATTTGCATCAAATGGCGAAAAAAATTAAAATGCGAACACCGCATTTTCATTATTGTGTCAACCGTCCAAAAATAACATTCACATTTAAAACCCGCGAGATTTGCTTCTCGCTAACACTAGAAAACTAATTCGTCGCGTTTAATTTGGTATCTTTTGTATAACTAAACGTCCTCATATTAGTTTGAAGTTTACCACATTATATGGTTTTAATGGTTTAACCAGACCATGTTTTATTTTTACGTACTTTTTTTGTGTTATTACAAACGTAACAAAACTGTCTTTATGTCTTTTTCAAGGAAACCGTTTTATTAATATTACTGTAACAATGTCCATTTGAGTTCTCACAAAGCCAGTTTAAAGTAACATTGAATGCTATTGCAAAAACAAACATTACGCTCCTTGTTCTTGAATATATGTATTCTTGATTGCTAAGAAATTCGTTGTTATATACAAAACTCTTTAAACAGAGTTTTACACTGCATTGGTTAATTGTTAATTGTTATGTTTCTTTAAATGGTCATACCGATGTATTAACTTTCACAATCTCCTTTTCATTAAAAGCTCTGTTTGAAGAAATATGAAATCATTAAGCTCCCATGCTTAGAATATTAAGATATTTTAAAATTCTTAATGACAGTGATAACCAAAAATATTATATCTAAAATTAAAAACTTCACCTGATTGGAAATGTATTGACTATGCATATTCCCGCTTGAAGTAAATACCATTATTCAGAATTTTTTATCACAAAGTTTAGACTGAGCCATTGCCCATAAAGTTTCAAAGAATGTACTCACGACTTAACTTCACACTTTGCATATCTGATACATTGACTTTCAGGCTTGACGACGTAACACGTGGTTCCATACACCTCGACCTTGGTAGGATAGGCAACCTCTGATGGACAGACATTTGTCAGCCCAACAGACTTGTAATAGCTAAAACATGATATCAAAAATGATCAATAATCCTGTTATATCAAAATGCAATAAAAGAAAAACAACTACAACCCTAAAAAGCAACGTGATAGATAAAATGTTTTAGGGTACAAAAAAATTCATGATCATTCTCTAGTTTTTTAAATATATAGAGGCGGTATATTTCTATAGATCTTTCCTATTTTTTTTATCGTAGGACACAAATATATACAAAACTTAAATTAAATCTTAGAATTGAAATTATTTCTAAATAAGCGTTTCCCCAAAAAAGAACAAAATATGAGAACGCTGCCGTCTGTTCTTAAATTCAAAACATTTGATCTTAAACTCTCATACCTGTTGTCACAAAGGATGTATTTTTCTTTGATAGCAGCCATTACACTTGGGTTCTTTCTTAAGAGGTATTCGATTTTTAGTCTAAAAAAAAATCATATTACATTGGCATTTCTCTCAGGCGTAAAAAGCAGTTATGCTCTTAACTACATAAAAAGTCAAAAAATATGTCAACCCAGGTATGCACATTTTTGAACAGATACTAAACAGCAACTTACTTAGTACTGGCTGGTATGCAATCATCAGAGACAGGGAGAGTGGGGTTCTCCGGGCCGTCCTTCCAGCATTCATTGTCTTTGTCAAAATCTCCGTAAATGCTTGTTTTGTCATAAAACTCCACAGCAAAGGTATCTGCTGCCTCTGTGGCCACCACAAATAAGAATGGCCCAACCAAGGCAAGGAATATGGTCTAAAGAAAAATAATAAAAGAAAACCTTTATCTTTAAGACATTGATATCGCTCTTGTTTAGTTACTGCATTTAATCAATCATTTCACTATTTCAAAGTACCCATTTTGTAATCAGTGCACATATGTATGCATGATTATTTTGGAAAATATAAGAATGAAAATTAGTAGAATAACAAGTCAAGATAGAATTGAAGCATTTTTGCATTCGGTTAATTCTTTTACAGGTAAGTTTGGAGGTAATTTAGTCATTTGAAGGAAAACTGTCTCATTTTTTAAATTAAAGATTTAAGAATGTTTTTTTTCCTTTTTTGCGTTTCACTTGTTACAAAATTGTTGCTTAGTTTATATTTAGCATAATTGTGACATAGGAAATATGTAAAAAACATTGTTTTGATGATCAAAATAATCATTTTATGTACATGTATGCATTAACCCTTGACTTGTTAGAAATTAAATGATTTTCCTTGAAAAATACATGTTTATACAAAATTTGTCCCTTCATTCTTTTAAATAAGAAGTAGACGATAATTTGGCATGTTTATTTATACCCTTGATGCTTACAAAAATTAATGCATTTAACGTGGAAAGAATAAATGTATTTTTAACTCCAAGTCTGGTTACATGTTGATATTTAAGTAGTCTAGCTTGCCTTCGATAAAATACGAATTGCGTTAAAATGTATTAAATCATTGCCCTTTCATTCAGATTCTGCACTGTCGTTAAGATATCATGCGATTTTCTTGACTTAATGTTGCAAAACTGAAACAAAACATATATGAATAACACCTTACCAGCTCTTTTTTGTACACGCATTACTCGGTACATGTATAACGTTATTTGAAACTTTCTCATATTTTTGCTCTAAAGCTACGTAACGCACAAATTCATTATTTCAAGTTAACGTAACAATATTTTACCTTAAATGAGTAATTAAAATAAATCTTTAAAAATGATGAAAATTTTACCTGCATGCTGTAAATCACTGTTGCAAGCTGAAGAATCAAGATGACTAAACACGCCGTACATCCCTCTTTTTTATATCCCCAATCCGTTACAAAATACGCTCATTATTATACAAGATCATTCGTCGATAAAGATATATGTGATATTATACCGATTCATTTATTAACTTGATCTTTCAAATTAATTTAGTTCATGGCACATATCTGTACGAACGGATTTTATATAACTTAGATTAGATAATAGACCATAAGTTAATCCATTGTTCATAGCAATATTATCTGCTCATTTTAAAAGAAAGGGGCGAAAATATACATGTATCTTCCCCTCAGCTTTTGCGTCTATTTAGTTTTGTCGATCAGTTAAGTTTACAAAATGTCGGTTTGAATCCCCTCTTAATTATTTCTATTTTTTCTCATCCCAAAGTCTTTCATCCATAAAGCATTTATTTTTAAGACTGTTAACCCATAACTTACAAAAGAACAAAACAAGAGGAGATTTAAAGAAAATCAAACAGTATTTTATGAAAAACTATACATTGTTCTGCTTATAATATTGATCTTTTTTAACTTAAGTTTTTGTTAAATCTTTGTAAACGGATCATTACGTTACAACAGCGTAAAAATTATTCCCTTAGAACCGCGTCTTTAAATCAAAGAACATCATTAGAATCTTTTTTATTTGTAGAGGTCAATGTTCGTGGGTAGCCAAAATTGTCCTGGTATTTGGGGAAGTAATTACGTTGGTAATCAGGATAATTTGAATCAATATCAAAGATATACTTGTAAATAGGTTCGTGGGGATGTAAATTCGTTGGCATGAGTTTCCCACGAAATCCAAGATCATTGGTCACCCACGAACAATGATGATTCAACAGTATATGTTATTTCTTACCTTTCAAATATATGTTTAGAAGTGAGTCTCAAATGTTATTTCTTTAAAAAGTAATGTTTATTCTATGTTTATCTGTTTAAGAAAGTGAGAAAAAATTAAATCATTTTAAAAATACAAGATTTGTATAGATGAAAACATAACTTTAAAAAAAGTTGACAACAACTTGTAATAATGTAAAATATTGATATTTATTGAATATAAGCTCCTACTTAACATTAATACACATTGCTAAAAGGGACAAATTAAACGTCACAAAGCCTGAAAATTTTATTTAAAAAATTATTTTCATCTTTGAAAAGAAATTGAGAGAAGAATTAAAGGAAAATACATCCTAATTTAATATAATTAGCATAATTTCTGCAAATTTTCAACAGCAAAAAGCCCTAAATACGATATGATATTTTAAAGGATAAATTGATTCACACTCATCTCAGTTAAGTTTTTCTTTTCAAGTGCTGTCTCTGTTGTTTCTAGTTTCCAAAAATCGTTCATACTTTATTCAAGAAAGTCATCAACAAATAATGTTTTAACAATTTGTCTCTTTATTTTTTTTTTAAATCACAGCTATTTCAAACAATAACTTTAAAGAAATTATACATTGATGACACCTCTCATTTATTTATTTCTAATACAGATGATTTCAAGTACGGATGACGTTGTTTTTAAAGTATATATTCTGTTAAACCTTAAAGTGTACCCAGTCATATTTTTTATTCATATTTTTATCAAATATTTTGGAATCATTAGAATTCAACGGTGCTCAATTTTAGTGATATTTGTGAGTTTGTGAGTTAAAAGAGTTAGTTTTCTAACTGAAACTGATGCATCCACGAAATTACATAAAAATGACAAACAGTAACAGATAAAGATGCAATCCTTTATTTCCTGTTCATGAAATCTATACTATCTGCGTATCTCCAGGGGAAGTTTTAAACGAATATTTATGATACTATGATAAAATGCAATTAGTAACAATCGTGTTAAAACACTGAGTAGAAAAAAGCCCCATTAAATATACCCAAGTTTGTCTTGGTATCTGAGTTGCATTATGTGTAATACATGATACTTATTACAGTTGTCTTGAATAAAAAATAAATGACTTTATGATATAAAACGCGTTACAAAAAATTTAATCGTAAATACTCCTTCATGTTTTAAAGTTTGGAAACATACCAAAAAGCTATAAGATAAAGAATAATCGTCCTTTCTCCTTTATCTTAATCATTGATTTAAGATAAAATTATACAACATTAATCTAGAATTATAGTCTTAATGATTTTTTATAAACTGATAGGTGTTTTCATATCAAAAATTAATGTTCAATATTATACAACGTTGATTGACTTAAGATATGCAAAACATATTGTCATTTTTATAACTTATTTGCTATATATAAAGGAGTGTTTCAGTACAGCCATCATCTTTCTTCTACGGTTTAGCGTTGGTTAACATCATGCAGGTAAGGTTTCTAGATGAAAAAGTGAATAAATAACTTATGTCTGAAGTGAATATATTTTAAAAAAGATAAAGCTTCCAGTTAAGTAATTTAGGTGCACCTGATAAAGCAAAGGACGAACAGTTTTTAACGACAAATTATTAGAAATTTGAAAAATTGAGAATAGATTGCTTTTCTGTGATGAAATTTTTAAGATCGAGACATGTACATTTTCTTAAAAACAAAGATAAGCCTCTGGTTTGTGGTTCGAAAGCATTACGGTGGATTAAGGTCCATGTAGGCTCAAAATACTTAACTGAGATACAAAATTAAAGTACACGAGTAATACCACTATTTATAAGAGAAGTTCTCGAAACAAGAATTCTTTTTAATATTAAGTTGAAACGACATACGAACAATTTATCCCGGAATGATTTGACATGCATAAAACGATTATTGTCTATTCATAATGTTAATTTAATCATCTTAAAGGTCATAACTGTGGTCATTGCGATTTCTCTCCTGTTCTGGAGTCACGTGGTCGGTGAGGATTCTCCTGTCGCTAAACAAGCCGAACGCCGTGATGCTGACTTGTATGCTGTTTCGCGTTATGACAAAACTAGCCTGTATGGAGAGTATGACAAAGAGGGCGAATGCTGGACAGATGGACCTACTAACCCTGATCTACCAGTTGGAGACGAGTGTCAAAGCGCGGCCGTGAAGTAAGATTAGCCACCGCAATAATGTACTGCTTATCTTCATCAAATATTCATTCAAGTTAACATGCAAACATTTTTTTTTAATACTTTGCCATATGATGGAAAAAAATGCAGTTGCTTTTTAGTTTACACGTGCAAGATGGAACGTATATAATTAACAATTGATAACGAAAAATAATTTGTTGATAAAATTATTATTTCAGGCTGAAGATTGAGTATCTTTTGAGAAAGAATCCAGCTGTTAATGAGGAGATCAAAGAAAAATATCTTCACTGCGCAAACACGTAAATTAAATTCTATACAATATGTGATTAATTGATTAATTGATTAAAAAACGATTTCAATCAAAACAGATAAATTGGACATTTGATATATTTCATGTATTTTAATTTTGTAAAAAAAATATGCAAAACTGGTTTTCAGCTACTACACTCCATATGGGCTGGATAATGTTTGTCCCAGCGAGGTCACCTTTCCTACGACAGTTGAAATATATGGCAAGACTTGTTACATCGTCAAGCCAGAAAAGCAATGTCTGACCTATGTGAAATGTGACGACGCACCGTAAGTATAAGATAAATAATACTTGCATTTGCTAAAACCGCTTAATCTTAAAAAATAAATCTTTTGAATGACTATTTCATATTTAAATTCAGAATAATTTTAAAAAAATACATGGATAAACTAATAAAACAATGCTTTACAGTCTATTATAACAAGAAAAGCATGTTCGAATTAAAACATGAATTACATATAGTTTAATTTCTTTAAAATTAACCAAACAAACATCCCTCTTGAATATATATTGTAAAATTATTTCTAGGGACTGCTCTGGTTCAACGACAGAAGAAAGCAAGTGTTTGATGTCTTACTTCCGTGACTTCAATGCATGGGTTTATTGCGAGAATTGTGGATTTACGATGGTCAAGCTAAGACTTCCACAATGCTGCACATGTAACAAGTATGAACAATGTACCCCCCTGTAAAAAAAAATCAATAGGATGATTATCACCGGATTGGTTTAAATAAATTGTATTCAGTCCATAACTGCCTGATGTGTTTTATATACTTGGATGAAAATTGATCCTTTTTACAGTATTGTTTAAGGTACATACTTAAAAATTGATATTCATTGCATGATTTTATTGAAATCGGTATTATGACGAAAATCATGTTATGTGTTTCGCATGCAATCCTGAACTTACCTAATTCTTAAATATATGGAATTTTATCATGCTTTCGATTCGAAAATAACAGTCAAAATGTTCAATTTTTGAAAACAGTCTGCTTCTAAAAATGTACTGCTATTTATAAAAACAAAAACCCCTATTGTAATCAAAATTGGATTATAGGTCGAAGCTGTATTATAGCGCTACAACGATAGAGATCCACTTCCAGCGATATCTAAATGGAATGTTTAATAAAATTCAAGATTATTACAGATTGGTTTCAAAAAATAAACTCAATATCTTTGATTTATGGTATTTGCTTTTTGATTGAAAAAAGTCTAGATCTGCAGTGCACAATTCTTTCTACTTGCTGCCGCTGATTAAACTGTTTTTTTGTATTAGTCGACGGAGCATTCATCATTATCAAAAAGTCCTTTTATGTAAAGACATTATTTCGTATACTGATGCTAAGCCAGTACACTGTATATAGAAGCACTAAAAATGGCTAACGATACGACTTCTTCAGGACATAAGAAATAAATGAAATGAAATAAAAACAAAGAAAACAAAATTTAGCCTTTAACCTCACACTACTAAAGGAACTTAAAAAACAATTTCAATGCTTCGGAAACTGTAAGCCAAGCGACCAATCGCTCTAGAGTAATTAATCGAACGTCGATTTCACACCTGATTGAGTTGATTAAGCTAATTTAAATTGACGTGCTTAATAATGATTGAAATATACAGCACCGATGTGAAGTCGAACGGAGGGCGCTTTGGTTAAAATCCGAAGTATTTAATTAATTCAAGCTAAGGAATGAAACGGAGTTTGAAATAAAGGAGGAAAACAAATTAAAAAATAGCATTAAAAATATCAAATAAATGATGAAAAAGCGTTAAGTAGACTAAAACGGAAACAGGAAAAGTCGACAGATTCGGTAAAATTACTATAAGGGTATCAGGTAATAAGTCTATCAGACATTCATTTTAATGAACTTGCTTGCTCATGTCAACAAGTCTGAATGTTTTGGGTCAGTGCATCTATAAACTATTCTTGATTTTCTCCTCCGTACACATCCAATGGGAATTATTGTCAATAACCAATGTTGTCATGTCTTCCAATTTCTGAACACTGAAAATAAACTCTTCCCCGATTGGCTTCCTATTTTTTTGGTCTATGGTGGAACGGAGGGTTGAACGGAGGGCACCTGTTTCTGCAATTTATTGCTTAGATCAAACCTTGAAACTAATAAAACTATTGGCGTACTGGAGCTGGCGTACTATATAACTTCAATTTCACTCCTCATTTCCTTATTTTCATATCAATTTTTTACATACTAACAAAAAAGTGGGGGGGCCAACTCCATGATTATTCCATTTTTTATATGTAAATTTTACAAAATTTGTTGCTGCGAGACAAAAGTGGGGTGGGGGGGGGGGCAGGCCGCTCCTGCCCCCCCCTCCCCCCGATGCTACGTGCCTGCATTTGGGAAGTCAGGAGCAATTCATGAGATCGTACTACGGTACTTTAGTTTTATATTCATCACGCATATATAGTTAAAGTGTAAATATTATATCTGCTCACTTTCATCGATAATCCGTCACATATGTATGATCGGTTGAAGATGACATGACAAAAATGCATTGCCAATAGCAAGGAAACATCATATTATTTAAATTTCATGTTTCCGTACAAAACCGCTGATAATCAATGTTATAATTAGTTGAAAGCTTTAACCACAAAGAAAATATTGACATATTTTCTAAGCGTTTTGGTGACTTCATTCCTATCTTATCTCCCTTTTTAGAAGTGTTTATTTAAATGGGGTATAGCTATTTTGTACCACGACATAATGTTATCACTCCGGAACAAAATGGCGTTTCAAACGGATGTCAGACATGTTGTGACGATGTGGCCTTCAACTTTAACTATTCATGTAATACATTTCTATTTTATAAAGTTATAGATAGCAATATCAATAGCAGCGGAAGGTTTGCAAGCCAAATGCAGGAACGACAAATTCTGAGGAGCATGTTTTTCATTACAAAACGTGCATGTTTATCACAGTGGACAACTTAAGTATTAATATTCGTATGGCTGCTGTTTCTAATTGTTATTGTAATAAAAAGTTAAATGCAATTTAACTACTAATTTTTTTTTAAATAGTTTACTTTATTTGATGCATTCATCAAAAATATAATTTGTCTGATTCAAACATGATCATAAGCACTCCTTGCCTTACATGTGTATTCACATATTTAGCATGGACGTTTTTTTATTCTTTCATTGTGATTTTTATTTAATAATTTTATTTTATGGTCTGTAGTTTTTTTTCATTAAAACCATCCTAGGTGTTACTGTAGGTGAACGGCATTTAATGGTCAAGATTTTTTTTACCTTATACAAGATTTAATGTAGATTAGATGTTGCCTCCGTGTCAGAAAAAAAAAACATCCAACTTTCGCTCAAAAATATGCTTCATATTAAAAACACTGTTAAAAAAGAGTGCATGGTACATGTATCTTACGCTCTAGCCTGTTATTACGTATTGACCCTATACATGCATGGTATTTAACCTTATGGCGGTCTGGAAAGACCATTACTTTTTAAAAATTCAAAAATAATGTTACATCTTGATATAGATAAACCACTTTTAAATTCTATACTACTAGCTGTAGAAACAGTGTCAATTTTTTTCTCACCGGTAATTATTATTTCATTGGTTCAACGTGTAAAAATTGTGCAACGGGGGCCTTTTTCCTACAATAAATAAAACTTCTATATTTTCATATTTAAAGAGGGGTAAAATATCGGTAAAGTTATGAGGTCAATTTATACTGTAAAACTTGTTGTTTCATAAAACTTGATAAGATTTACATGTAGTGCCGGGATTCAACTTGCATGAGGCCAAAATAAATCAAATTTGGAAGACAATTCTTTTTTGCATCACGTCGATATTCATTTCTCCGACGCTGACCAGACGGAATCCGCTTCCTCCGCTTATCGTAGCCCTAGCCAACACCACACCCCTCGCCGTAAGGACAAGAAAGATTCAAGGGAAGACTAGATAACAAACTCAGAGAAAGGAACAGAATCTGTCGGATTTCAAAACACGACGGACCTCCGTCAGAATTCCGTCTTCCACATATGCATCATGAAAAACATCGTTGAGAATTACAAAATCGAACATTTCCGTCCAGTCCTGAGGAAGCTGTTCTCCAGGCATACACAAGAAGTTGACATTGCTCAGCGATGTCCAGGTCAATGTCATATACGGTGCTTTTAGGATAACGCTTGGATATCATTAGTGAGTATCTCCCGTATCCACAGCTAAGATCAAGCAGCTTGAAGTCGGAACTAAATTTGAGGTCAAACACAGGTAAAAGTAGTTCCAAGATAAAGGTCGTGGTGATAGGTAGTGACAAGTGGTACCCTACTTTTGTCTGTTTCTCTTTGTTAAGCAAAAGGGTTTTCCATCTTCTAAAACAATTTCATTAATTGCAGATTATTCTATGTTGGCTTAAAAGCCAGGATTACACATATGGGATTTTAATATATAGTTCTTTATTTCAACTATTTCAACAGAAGAGCAGATATGTCTGATTCGGGTTAATCGGATTAAGAATTTCTCAAAATGAAATGGGGGGAGGGGGGGTGTCCTTATAGCTTAAAATATCAGGAATTACAGGGAATAGCCTATTAGAAGTGTACTCTTTAGATCCACCTCCCCAGACTCTGCAAAAGAACATCATTCAATCCTGCGATCATATCAAACGCTGTATCGAAAGTTATGATTTCTATAAAAAATAATTCTAAATATTAAGTAAATGAATTGATGCAAAGATATGGAAAATACTATATATCATCCACCAATCAACGCTTGACGTTGGAACAACTCTTCTATTTGAAATATGGTAAGGGAAATTGAGTCTGATCAAGAGGTCCACGGGCCACATCGCTCACCTGAGCAACAATGGGCATAATAAACTCAGCTTCATAGAGTAATAATACAAAATATCTGGACAATGTGGTGTAATACATGTAGATCCTATACAAAAAAATCTGTTAACCTGGATATTTTAAAATTTATAATCAAGTTCCTTTTCTAACTGGATGATTTTATAGTCATATCACATTCAGCATTGCAGTTCTCAAAAAGACCCTTAACAGTTGTTTATATACAGGATATAAACCTACATCAAACTCTGAACCCCTTGTGAGGCCCAATAATCGTCCAGAGGCCAAAGTTTAAACAATTTTAAAGAATCAGCAATACATAAAAATGCTTGCACATAACTAAAAGCATAGATAATACCATTTCATTTTTTGTGAATAATTAAAATGTTTTCCTTTGTATAAGTGCATTCACTTAAGTTACAGCTTTTTTAGGAATTGAAAAAAAATTAAAGATATTTTTCTATATATTCTTATGTAAAAATTTGTTCCCTCCTTCTGATCCTATCCTACCCACGAGAGTCATGATTTGAATAAACTTGAAATTCCACTACCTGACGGTGCATCTATACAAGTTTCAGCTTTCCTGGCCTAATGGTTTTGAGAAAAAGATTTTAAAAGATTTACTCTAAATATTCCTGTGTAAAAAGTCGATCACCCCATTGTGGCCCCACCAAAAAATAATGATTTTCACAACTTTTACTTTATATATTCCTATGTAAAAATCACCCCCCCTCCCCCCCCCCCCCCCCCCCGTTGTGGCTCCACCATAGTTTCAACTTTCCTTGCCAAATGATTCTTGAAAAGAAGATTTTTAAAGATTAACTCAATATATTTCTATGTAAAAAGTCGATCCCACATTGTGGCCCCACCCTAAACCCCAGGGGTCACGATTTTCACAACGTTAAATCTACTCTACTCGAGGACGCTTCCACACAAGTTTCAGCTTTCCTGGCTGATTGCTCTCTAAAAAACAAAATAGCGTGGTCCTTAATTTTCAGAACTATGAATTCCCTTGGCCTTAGGATGCGTTGTGCCAAGTTTGGTTGAAAATAGCTCAGTTGTTCCGGAGAAGATGTTGAAAATGTGAAAAGTTTACCGACAGACGGACGGACAGACAACCATACAGACGGACGACAGACAAAATGTGACCAGAATAGCTTACTTGAGCTTTCAGTTCAGGTGAGCAAACAAGACTCATCATTCTTTTTACACGGTGTTCTTTTCACAATTTCGTCCTGCAACTGGTCGTTAAACTGTCTTACACCAGCTTTTCAGACAACTTTAAGAAAAAGTCAATGAGCCACATTGCTCGTCTGTGCAACAATAAACATAATACAATCAGCTTTATTAACTCATATAAAAACGACCTCGACTATGTCGTAGAATATATCTTAAAATTAAAGATTTTCAAATATTTTCCAAATTTACTTTAACTTTTACAATATTTTTATGTATATATAAACCTATCTCAGACTTTGAACCTTTTGTGGGACCCAAAAATTGTCCAGGTGCCCACGATTTAACAATAAAGAATTTCAGATGTGTCAAAATGCTTGTACAAGTATACCAAGAGCCCCATAGAGCCAAATCGCTCATCTGAACAATAATGACTTTTTATGGGCGTTCAAAAGATAATGTGCAATATTGTTCCTCGGTAGAATAACAAATAAAAACTAGTGCAAAGCCTCGTTGCATAGCAACGAGTGTGACTTCCGTTAAGGGTGTTTTTTACTCAGAGTTTGAGTTCTCAAATTCGGATTGTTATAAAGTTCAATGTCATGAGTAAAATTTGTTCTGAACACTCAAAGTATTTATGAAAGGATTATTATTAATATAAAATTCGATGTTTTTCTTCATTATGGAAATAGGCTTAAAAAAAATAGACTTTTAACCAAACAGAGAAAATTTGGACTGAATTTTGCAGATTTTGTTTTTCCGCTTAAACATTTTTAGCACGACTCTACTATTAAAAGTTAAAATTTAATGTTTTAGTCTGTATAATTTTGCATATTTTCTGTTTGTTTTACCTTACTTATTCATTTAATCAATCGAATGACACGAATTGTAAAAATATTGAAAAATGTTTCAAAACTATAAAAGGCACTATATCTTAAAATTTTGATCGTTGACTTCATATCAATTTTATGCATAAAGAATTAGGTTAATATAAGTAGTTTGATACTATAAACATTTTTCTATTATCATCACTCATGTTTAAAAAATTGGATCAAAAGTTGGTAGGAATTTAAAAAAATAATAGGGAAAATTCGGACTGGAATATTTTTAAAAAGTGTTGCTGAAATATTATTGCTTTGTACCTATTTAGTGCCACTATCATTCATAAACTGTATCTTTTTTTTGAAGTGTGTTATTATTTGTAATATTTTGACAATCAAAACAATCTCAATCGTAGTGTAAAATTTTACGGAATTTTTTTGTTTGATTTTTCAAAAAATATTCAATGGCCATTAACTCAAAATGTAGGTCATTGACCTACTTTTTTGAAAGTGAAAAATAACACTACAATCATAGGTCTATAACATACAATAGATGGTTTTTCGTTATCATCAGTTTTGTTTTCATTCTGAGTAAACATCATCCTTAATATCGAAAGTAAAGTTGGAATTTACTGGAAGAAGAGTTCTTAAATTAAAAACAATAGTGACTAAAAGTGAAAGAGATGAAAAAAACCCGAACAATTCTTGGTACAAAATCCGAAAGATATTAAGTACAAATAAACAAAAACCTTAACAATTTCAAGGACAACATAGCATAAAAAAAATTCGAATTTGTTCAAGTACAACTTAGGAATTATCGAATTAGTTTAGGTACACGTTTACTTAAATCTGAACTAACAACTATTTTCTTAACCAAGAATGCGGAATCAAAAGTTCCGTAAAAATCTTTTTTTTCACGCTAATATCCATGCAATCAATCGTCGGCCGATTTTTAAACAGGATATCAATTTAAAATTCAGCTTAATAAGCTCTTATTGCGTTTATGGTTTAAAACAAACTATTGCTCCTAAAAGAGTTATCATGAAGAGCTTTTAAAGCCCTCCTAGCCCAAAATTTGAGGGGCCAGCCCCCTATTCCTGATATCAAATAAAAGGTCTCGTAAATATAAACATATTTTGTTCAACAAGTGTTCAAGATTAGTTGATCCCTCTAGATATAATTGAACAACTGTGTTTTAGGAGCCGACCTTTACACTTCTTAACAGGGCCACCAACAGAAAACTTTTGGGCTGACCTTCTATACTGAGTGCTTGTAGCACCATCAAATTTCAGAAACTTACCGATGTATAGTTTACTTTATTATAACTCTGAGAATATTTTCTATGTAAAATTACAATGAATAAACATTTCTCTTTACCGTGAATTACTTTCCGTGCTATCTGCCCATGGTGAACAGTCATCGAAACTATTCATCCGCAACATACGATTTCCCTCCTTTTTAAACTCGGAACATCTCTGACGTAATCCGATCATTGCATTAAATTCAAAGTCCGATAACTCTATCACCAAAAGATTCTGCATCGCCGAAAAATAAAGTTTTCTTCTGTATAATAAAATACATGTACCTATTCACTGACTATTCGGAAGATTGCAAGTTTATTGTTCCCCTCGACAGCAATTTCTTCCCTCGGCTTCGCCTCATAATATAATTGCTGTCTTGGAGGAAAATAAACTTGCTACATCCTTAAACCCATTAAAAAGGTATGTAAAGTCCCATCCACCCTTATTTCGAGTTATATAACCTCCCGTTTGTTACCTGCAATTACACTGTATAAAGTCAACACAACAGTCATTGACGCAAGATTCACAATTTATTTCTGCTTCCTATGAACTTAACATTAGGGGGCTTCATATTGCATACCGATTCCTACAATAGACATCCCTCTAACTAACATTAAAATTTATTTCATGAATCTTAGCAACATTCATAAGCCCTCAAGCACAGCAACTCATTTTTACAAAAATATTAACGGGAACTTTATCCGAAGCTGTACTTTGATACCTTCAACTTAATTAGTACACTTACATTTTATGAAAAGACGTTTTGTCTTAGAATTGAAAAGATTATGCAGTTTTGCGAAAAAGTGTACCACAAATTGCCAATTTCATCGAAATTAAAAAAACCATATATGGCAATTTAAGTGAACCCATCATTTCCACTTTCCTCTATTCAACACAGATTCATATGTTTCTCATTACTAAAACATCTTTACATGACCTTTTGGAGGCCAATTGTTGTTCAGCCTCCTTTAATAAGAAACCTAATTCAATACAACATAAATCTACATTAATAATATCTTGATAAAAGCATCACATCACTTTTAAATGTCTTTACATATATACCCTCCCCTATCTGTTAATTTTCATAAAAAGTCATGGTTTAAAATCTTTAACCTAATTTTATGAAACTTGTGGCAATTTCTTTGAGTCATTTCTCAAACATATTTGAAAACAATCATTAATGATACTAAAATTTTATATTTGTTTGTTTATTGAAAGATTTGTAACTTTTAATTAACAAATATTCCGGCATGTAATTTCTTGTTTCATGAAAAAAGAAAGCTAACAATCATATTAAGTGAATATCTAATCTATTCTGTTTTCTAGTTTCCTTTAACCATGCCAAAACAGTAAGACCTTCAAATTAGACATCCGCCTTAACTTAAAATTAAATTCAAACACAACCGGGTAGCTGGAGACGGAGGAGAATTCCATGTAAAATAATCAAATTTTACATATTTACCTACATTTGTTTATGCATATATACATTAAAACGGTAAAAAATATTGTATTTTGTTCATTTCAAAAATTATAGCAGATGTTATTTCAAGATCAAATGTACATTAACATATCCTACATGTAATCTTAATGGTAGCAATAAAAAAGAGGAGGGTGATTTTTAATTTTGTAAACACATCTAAATATCATTATAAAATACAAAAAAAGGAAACATAATTGCATGCTTTTATTGAAAAACGAATTTTCACAACTAACAATTGTAAATTTATTTAATCAGCCTTAATTTTGGTTTTCATAATTTCTTATCAAACACAAACCACAACAAGGCATGATGCTTTCTTCAAGTTATATTATTGTTCACGCATTATCTGGTTTAATTTGAATTACCGACAAATAGTTTGTTGTAAACAAGGACTATGCGTGTCGGTTGAGGAGTACAGGTTAACCTCAAGAGCTGAAACCACAAGAATCAACAGGTAAAGCCATGTGGTCGCCTTGTAGTAACAAGAGTCCGTTTTGACCTGAAATCCTAAACCTAAAATCAATTAGCTGTGTTAGAGGGCGAACCCCCTCACGGGCCCGAAAGGCCTGTGAGAGCGAAGCTCACCCTAAAGACAACACGTGTATATATCTCTAAAGTAGAAATTACACTCTATACCTATGAAGTTAAAAAAAAACTTTTCCAAGATGGAGGAGAAAAAGAATAATTTCATGCGCAGAGACATCGCCGGTTAAATTTGCATCTCGTACTCACTTATATTTGGTGATAACTTGTCAATATTGTTTAATGAGTAATAAATACATTCAAACATACCGTGTTTGTTCTTGAAAAATTAATCCTTAATAAAGGAAACGAATTTTCCTTTCCTACAACTTTCAACAGTTGCATTAGATCCGATCAAATGAATTTCATCTGATTGGATAAAAGATGTGTTTTAACAGTAAAGCAGTTTTTTTCACCCTTTTAAAAATAATATCATGCTTTTTATTTGAATTTACCTTCTCATTATCTTTCTAAAACAATAAAGGCCATTTTTTCCTTCTTTCCCAGGTCAATTCGTACCCAGAATTACATTTTTCTTCAAAAGCCAAAAAATAGTAATCAATAACTAATTCAATAAAAACATAAGATTATCAAGTCTTAAATTGCAGACACCCTAGTCTTTAATAAACACATTGTAAAACATTTCGCCATTCCAAATCACCCTCTACCCCCCCCCCCCCCCTTAACCATGTGTGAACCAATTACATATGATTACTTAATACAATAAATTATGTTTAGATTATTCCAAATCTACCTATTTTTAGCATATATGTGTATTTTTTATAAAAACCATCAGATTGTGATGAGAAACAGTACCTTGAGACAGACTACACTCAGGGTTTGAACAAATTAAACAAGGGTCCAATGCTCTTGGACCACCAGCAATGAGATTAGAGTCCAAACAAAACAAACATTAATCCGGGTATGAGATGACCAGCCAGAGAAGATTTTTGGCTTCGCCTTCCAAACGAGTTTGTTTAACTTGTAGTGCGACAGTCAATATTTCATTTCGTAACCTCAAAAGGAATATTACCCATCCTAACAGTGCCAAAGTTTAAGCTTCTGCTATAATACCATGTTTTATCAATTCTACTGTTTTTTGCGAATAAATTAAGCGAGAGTTTTTTCTTTTTTTTAATACATGTTTTAAAAACAATATCATGTATAATGTATAATATAAATTATATTATCACTGTGCAAAATAAACAAATAAATTAATACCTTTTGTGATGTTATCATATCACAATATTACCACGGAAAAATACCGTTACATTTCATTTCACTTAAAAAGCAATACTGGCAAGCTTTTTGCAGATTCTCACACACTGGTAGCTCTCCCCTGTCTCTTTACCCTTTATCATTAGCCATTATCAAACACCGTGATACAGCAGTGTGTGGAGCAGGTTAAAGCCCCAAACAGCGACTAGACGTACCTCATTGACACCAAGGCCGACGAGGTTATGGAAACTAAAGCGATATTACGTAATTTGAAGGTTTTGTACTCTAGGCTATTTAAAAAAAACCAGTAGCTTGCCTTGTTTTAGGAATTGTTATTTCTAGGATCTTATTCTCGAAAGCTTATCCTATTTATTGTTTTTCCCCTCGGTGATCGCACATGCCCTTATATATCCAATAAAGCCACACTACAAATAGCGGCAGTTAACTATCCTATATATGATTTAGTGCAGACAGAGGTTGACACTCTCAAGTAATCTAAAATATTTGGGTATCGATTATTATGTTTATTTACTTAGATTTTCTCTTGAATCACTCCCAAAACCTTTTGACCAAGGAGTCTTTGAGCTACAGCTTTACAATTATATATCAAACTTTGGAAAATAAGCAATTCCGGATATCTGAGTTTTTGTTATTAAATCTTCCAAACACTTTGGAGACATAGAGGCTATAAATTAAAGTCCTCTCTGTTGACTAATAATACTTCAGAAAATTGAACGAGCCTTTGTAAGCATCACCATTTTCGTCGTAGCAGCAGCAGAGACCAGAATTTTTAATCAATGCTACAGTCAATTATTGAACCTTTTCTTGCGGTAGTCTACAACCGTATCTATTGTCTATTTCATATTAAAAAAAACAACTTCTGTTCAGAGTGCATTCATTTGAGTCCGAAAAAGAAATCATTAAAAAAAAAAATCAAAATATCCTATTCCTATCTGTCCATGCCATTTCCAATTTAAACAATGTTGCCAATTTTTTAAAACTAGATGCTGTCATTAGACAGTAATACCCGCACCAAGTGTTTCCCCCTCAATAAAACTGTTTTGTAACAGTTTAGGTAAAAATGAAGGCAACATGTAATTTTTGGTAATTTTTAAAATTGATGATTTTCATAAAGGAGGAGGTCCCATCCCACAATATACAAAATAACAAAAACGATTCCCCTTTGGTCTAGTACACTCACCCATTTACTGATTCTGAGGTAAAAAGAGGAAGGGATAACCTGGTCCAGGATACATGCGCTACAGTCCTGCCAATGGTGACCTTTAATATTAATGTCCCCATGTTTTTGGCCATGTTTTAATTCTAACTTCTTTAGCCAACTCACATTTAGACTCTCAATAATAATGCTCTTTGAAATGCTTATTCACAGCTGTAGATAAAACATCTGCACCCCGCCCTCCTGATACAGTTAAACACAAATTCGCCATATTAATTTTTCCCTGTAAACGCCCACACTGTCTTTACCTCATATACCCCCAACTCCTTACGACGCACTTAAAGAGCTAAACTAGCTATTTCGTCTACAGTTATTAACAGTACTAACTCTTAAGGATCATGCTATGTGGCCAAAATCGTCACCTTTTCTTTCGTCTTTCCCTCATACTTCTTTCCAGCCAGAGGGATTGCTTCATCACGTCCTCTATTTTCCTTCTTCTTTATTTCTTCTTCCTAACCACATCAGGCTACAAATATCTGCAATAATTAAACAACCTAAAATCTTTTTTACCATTTAAATTTTTGTAATAACAAGATATGTCTTTAATTTACCTCATTTGGGCTAACTTTTCCATAATTAATTACCCATCGAAACAACCTTATTTAACAAAATTCAACAAGATCATTAAAAGTATTTGGACATGATAATGATGACATACATCAACCTGCTAACATTGCCACATTAGAAATGCCAGATAGGTATCCCAAATACAACACTATATCTTCTTGAATGTATATACACACTAAATCTGCATGGTAGGCTAGTTGTATATGATATATATCTGAAACTGCCATCAACAGCTATTCACACTCGCATGCATTTAAAGTGTTATTATGAATTTTACCTGCCAATTCCAAAATAACATGAAGTGGCACTACCGTAATTAGCACCACTGCTCTCTTGATCTCCTTTCCATTTAAGCTCTCCTTTTTTCTCATCGATCCTCTCGAATTCCATTAAATTTCTCACATCACTCTCCTTCATCTTCCGTATCACTGGGAGGAGGGATTATCCTTTGATGAATGTATACTATAAACCTACTATATTTAGCTTGTACGATATTTGGCGAAAAGTGATCTTTCAACAAGTCAACGTGGAATTGATTAAGCGCATTTCTGAAGGTACCTATTTAGCTACTAAAGTATTTCGCATTTGGCGATGAACTTTATTTAGCGTACCATATTTTCCGCCAAAAACGCCAAAAAGAATACACAGCCAGTTGTAATCCGTTTACTGTTATACTCAACTTTACATGTTGAACTATGACTACAGAAAAGGGAACTTATTACATGTAGAAATTTCCCTTCAAACGTAATCAAATACAAATACATGCAGTCTGTTCTATCTTCAATGGTGTGACGTTACACCCATATGTCTTGACCCATACACATTTCCAGTTACATATAATATTTAAAAAACGCAAGCAGTTTAACGTTCGAAAATCCATGGAAAATTACTGTTTTGAAACCAACAGATGCAAATTCTATAAAACTACCATTCCAATATAAACTTTACTTTATTAATATAGGACAAGAGATCCTTTAACAAAATATACACAGTATTTAGTCATATCAATATCACAAAAGATACTACCCTGCATGATCATAATCCATAAACGTCAATTCAATAGCAAGATATCAAACAGTCTCTGCTTACCAAATATATCCTAGAGAAATCCAACAGTCTCATATCAATAAATATATCGATTCCAAAAACAATTACATGCACATTGCATTAGAGACATGAATTACCCGTCTTCAGCTTGTCGGGCGTTGTCTCTCAAACAACCTAAAAGATAATGATACACATGTATACACGGCCTCACTATATCCCCGAAAATTAAACTTAAATCTACACTGTCTGAAATTGCTTCCACACTACACTCTGTCCCAAGATATCCTCGATTGCTTAATTACTCTATACTTTAGTTAGGGATAACCTTTTATTTTTTGATTAATAAGGGCATGGACGGATTATCTTTATTTAGAATAGTATGATGTCGCTTCGTTACAGTTTTTCAAATCCTAAATTTGATTGGTGAATTTATTTTTGAATCTTAAAATTCGAATCTTTCCCAAACAAAAACTTTTTTTAAGAAATCATATCAAAATCACTTAAAAGTCATATCAAACTCAAAAATTCATGATTTAGTTCTATAATTTAGATATGATCCATTAAATGAATCATACCCAAATCATAGATGACAAATAAGGAAGTATGATCCTGATGTGGTTTGTTTCTTGGTTTTGAGTCTGCTATGATTTTCTTGTGATTCTGGTATGTGCTATTATCTTAGAATGCAACAGAGCATGCGTTTGAAATGATTCGTTAATTGCCAGATAAACTGACCACTTAGAATTAAGATTTCTGCATAACAGGAAGTTGAGTTGCAAATTTTGAATGTTCATCTTGGAGCCTAAATGTGATGTACATGTCAGGAAAATTTGTTATTGTTGGGCATCTTGCTCTATCCTGGCATATTTATAAAGTGAATTTATGGAAGTATTTTGGGAGAATATATTCTTATTCACTTAATAATATTTTATAAAGACTAATTTACAATACACTATCACGTGATTTATTAAGTGAAGCAAGCAACTAATGCATGGATGTACATGTATCATTAGTTCAGACCGGGAGCTACAGACCTGCAGCAAGGTTTTGAAATGCATACGCAATATTTTAATTTTTACAATTCATGTAATAATTGCTAGAAGAGTTTGAAATAACAGTATAATTATCATCTAAATCATGGAAGACTTTGATCCTGTGTTGTAATTCAGATTATATTGGCTTAACAATACAGTTCGTGTGACATATATGTATACTATTTTTCATATTTGGTAATTGACAATGTATTTCAAATATTATGGCTTCAATGTCATCAGGATATCTTAATTTTTCGGGGCAGCAACTCGAATGAGATGAGTTTTGCATTTAAGTATTTTGAATGCTTTATATCCATTCTTTCAATTTTATTTTGCATTTATTTATCATTGGCACCACATAAAAGATCCAATAATGTGGCTTGTCTTAAACCTCTCAAAAAGTGTAAATATTTTACACACATAATCAACCATTATATACCTTTTTCTCATTGCCGCCACAATTTTATTTCTAACATTTATGTTCCTAAGTATGCACACACCTTTTGACCTAGTTCTGTATGCAATAAATTCCTTGTAAATAATTGAGGAACCCACAACCGAGATACATGTATCAAACTCTAAAATGATAGTTTTACAGCTAGATTGTAAATTTGAATAAAACAAGTAATACAAAATATTTAATTCTGATTGATAGCTTGTAAGACAAAGACAAAGGTTTCCACAACTTAGCCACATTAATGGCTGCACCTTTTCTAGATGAATGAGACTTAAACATAGTGCTATGTGCCCCAATTCATTTTGATGACCCCCCCCCCCCCCCTCCGAAAGTAACAAAAATAAACAGGTCGTTTTATCGGTCATAGAACTCAGTCAATGATGACTTCAATCGAGACAGTTGATAAACTTGTTTTATCATCTTGTTTGTCAGTAGCTTGCCTCGTTTTATAAATTGTTATTTTGGGTTCTTATACTCTAAAGCAAAGCTTATTTATTGTTGTCTCCTCTAGGTGGTCTCACATGCCCTTAAAGGGGCATGGTCACAATTTTGGTCAAATTTTATTTTTCTGTTTTTTAGCTCACCTGAGCTGAAAGCTCAAGTGAGCTATTCTGATCACATTTTGTCCGTCGTCCGTCTGTCCGTCTGTAAACTTTTCACATTTTGAACATCTTCTCTAAAACCACTTAACCAGATTCAACCAAATTTGGCTCAAAGCATTCTTATGGAAAGATGAATATAAATTGCAGAAATGAAAGAAAAATTTTCATTGAAAGCGGAGAAAACCTCAAAACTTTAAAAAAGGCGGTGCATTTTAAAAGATCTTCTCAAGAACTACTGATGCAAATTCAACGTAATTTTAGCATGAATAATCCTTATGGGAAGGAAAATATAAATTGCAAAAATTATGGGCTAATTCTGTTTCAAATCTGAGTTATAACGAAAATAATAAGATAGAAAAGGCGTGTTTCAAGCAATTTATAGCATCCATGAGTCTTGGTAAAATGGGTAGGCATGACCGGGCCAGGGCAAAACAAAAGATTGACAGTTATTAATCTGCCAATCTCATTAAAATTTCAAGATATTTACTGACCAGTATATTTGTATTCGCTGTAAATATTGCTGCAAAATAATGCGTAATTGGAATTGACGATTGCCGATCTGCCCCGGCTTTTATTTTGCCCCGGCCCAGGTTTGTTTACCTATTTACCAAGACTCGTATTCCATAATTCTAAAACGAGGTTTTTTGTTTAAAGCAGCCATGACACTATATGATAAACGGGTCGATCTGACAATGATGAATTTGTTTGTTGTGCAACAGGTCGTGTACGAAGGGAATCTTTGAAACATGCAAAATACATTGGTGCCGATTTTGTGAAGTAAATTGAGGCTAAATATTTCAATGCGTTGACAATTTTTTCATATGATGGTGGTGTTAGCTTGTTGCAATTTTCGCTTCGTTTTCATTTATGCTTTGCGTTAACCTGGGAACTGACGTTGTATTTCCTGATTTTTACGTATCAAATCAAACAGAGACTTCGGTAAATCAAACAGTTTACTGTTTACCTGCGCAAATTAAGAAACATCTGATGTATTAAGAAAGAACTAAAATGCAATTCATTCAGGCTATCGGTAATTTGGTATCATCTTTTGTGTAATGGTAGAATAATGCAAAATGTTTTGTTGAGATGCTCGGCATTTTCTCGAGTTTATTCAGTTTAAATAGAGTTTAATATCGCTGACGGAAATATGTGGGTATATACATGTATATGATTCATTTTGAAAAATAAATTGTGTTCTTTTTTTGTTATAGTGCATGTTTCTTGTGTTTAATTGTTTACAAATTCTATTTACTTACCATATTTGAGTGTTAAGCTTCGAATTATAAGCAAGATACAGAGATTTGCTCACAATTTTATGTTTGTACACAGATTCATTTTTTTCCATTTTAAATGCCGAATAGGACATACCAAGTTAAAAATCTTAAGCTGAATGTAATAAACTCATGTGAACAAAATATGACTCAAACAAGCAAAATTTTGAGCTCATCTTGCTTATAATTCTACGATTGACGCTGAAATTTTGGTTGATTATTAGAAATTCTATATGAATTATAATGTGAAATGTGAGGAAATAAAAACGACATCGTTAAAACAGTTTCCATAGTTCTGACACATTTCTGTTGCGGGGATAAAAAAAAATTATCGCTATTCCCAAGAAAATATTACAGCGGAAAATTATCCTGGTTTGTAGCCATTTGTTATTTTAAATTAAAAATGAAAATAATGGGTGGGCCATAGTAAATTAGAGTGATGTGCCTGTCAATACGGTAACGTTGATTTTTATAGCTCTTTAACATGTCACGTGACAAAATTTTTCATTCCAGTGTATTCATCAATCAAGTGTGAGTCTATGACGTCATCTAAATGACCTAATTCCTGCAAATTTGCAAACAAATGAAAAAATTCTCATTTTGCTTTAGATTTGGGATTCGGAAGTATAGAGCGCAGGTCTGCTCAAGTACGATTTTAACATATATTTGTTTTCAGGTAATTATACACATTATATTAAAAAATGGTACTTGAGCAAGCATGCGCTCGTTGTTTCCCAGTCGAAAACCTATCAGAAAACACCCATATTTTGCTACAAAACATCAATTGTTCAAAATAAGACAATCTTTATGACGTCATTACTACATAATACACAATTATTTTCAATATGATTTTAACTATCTTCCACCTTATGTTTAAAGCTCTTTATAAAACTTTAACTTTGGGGGCAAAAATGCATAAAACCGCACATAGTCCTTTAATGTCGAATTCACCATTTGGTATTGTTAATCTTATATTCAAACATGTTTGATTCAATGATTACATGTGCATGAATACATTAATTCATTATCATTTGTATGTTGATGTACATGTAAGCATATATTTGAATATCATTTTAATGATCATAATGTACCTACTTTAAGTGTCAATTAATTTTTTAAAATTTCGTTTATAAAATGTCTACAAGTACATTAAAACAATAATATGAGAAACTTAAAGTGGTGTAATAAATGTAGATATTTGTAAATCATATTTAATAATTCTACAATAATAAGGTTACACGAAATCACTATATTTTCAGAGAATTTCCTTTTCGACAAAAAAAATTTAACCCATATTTGAAAGATAATGCTAGCTAGGAAGAAAAAAGAAAAAAGAAATTTAAATGATAAAGATTTTTGTAAATTTACCCAATTTCACTTTAAATATAGTCATTACCAAGCCAACTCTTTTGTTTCTGTTGATTTGAAATTTGACGAAGTTAAGAGAACTGTTTAAATTTTCCAAAACAAAGAGTTTTTTACTTCACAAGTACCAACCTAAATTTGGGGAGATTGTTTCTCCCTAACAGATATGTAGGGAAACTGTCAATATTTATGATACAGCATAATCTACAGGAATGATAATATACACAGTTTTAACCTTATAATTAATATTCCAACCAAGTTAATAAAGAATTAAAACACTTTTTAAAATTTTAAAACTCATTTTCCAATCTAATAGATTTAATGTATTTTATGTATTCATACATTTCATAGAAATGTTTTGTAATTGTGTTAGCTAAATGACAAATAAAATCAGTCTCTGTACCTCTGTGTATTTTGAGGTATGGGTCACCTTTTGACCCAATTAACCGTTGTGTAGAAGATTATTTTAATTTTTATGATAAATATAAGCAGACGATTTTATGATTATTTTAGCATTAATTTGGCAGAGTCATTAACTAATTACAAGCTACCAACCAATTGTAATATCAACACTGAAAGTAGTAATCATCGGTTCCCGGGTAGGTTAAGGCAACTCTGAGTTTAACGACAATCAAAATTATGATCAATTTAAAAATTGTTTGCTTTTATGAAGACAGTGCTGAATATTAATACCAACTTGAAATGAATATGTTAACCAAGATATTATTTTTTTACTTCAGAATCGACTCAATCTTTGAAGCTGCCGTGCCATAGTATCACTTGACATTTAAAAATAGATCACTTTTTCACCTTAACAAAAAATCAAAAAGTTTAACACTACCCTGAAGTTCATTTGTATGTATGATACAAAAATTCGATCGGCAATTAGTTCATGTTTATAAGTATTACTGCTAGAATCCTATTGTTAATCGCATAAAATAAATATTGTCATTATTTCTCGGAAACCCCCTCAACTTCTTTAATTTTATTGAAGATTTTTTGTATTTTAATTTACAGCAACGAAGCACATGATTCTAGCAGCACTTTTCAAGTACTTAGGGTCATACACTTTTGAAATTTACCAAATTCATATTTCATAATATTTTGGGTAGTGTTTCACTTTTGCCTTTTTTGTACACACTGACAGAGGAAAGGCCGGTCAAGGCATATAAATGTCTATTTGCTTACCTTGTAAAACTCGCTGATAAAACAAAATATCAATGCCTTAATTATCCTGATTATATCCTAACTGACACTCATATAAATCTTGGGTATCTGTATTAATTAAGTCTTATTTCGGCATTGTTTACACTGCATTCCGATGATTTGTCTACCGACATTGATCTTCTCTATTAAACATGCTTCTGACGTTGTCATACATACGTAATACAGAGAAATCGAAGATATATCAGAAGTTTCTAGTGACATTTTTTCTTCTGAAGTTCTTATAATTCAAACCAGAGATAAAGTTAAAATTGACATGCTTCTGAGTAAAATATGACACCATGCTGCTTATGGTGACGTCTTATCGATCAGAGGAATTTTACTCAGTCGATCGCTGAGAGTTGCCTTATCATACCCGCGGTGTAATTTTCAATGCACTGTGAGTAGGCTATATGTTGCATCACCCCGTATTTATACCAATAAAAAATAAGACAATTGATTAATCACAAAAGTGGTTAACTGAGACTGTGGAAACGTCTTTTGAAATAAATGATTATCGATTTAATGTATCTGGGGTTAAATAACACGAACGTGAACTCAGAAATCAGGACGACTTCAACTCTTTGGGAGGAAATTTCGGCGAAGTTACTGATCAAAAAGCGAGTATTTCGCCCATGTTGATGATCGATACTATCAAAATAATTGTTAAACGAAAAAGATTTGGGTATTCTAAAAACGAATTTGGATAAATCAGGTTTCTTATAAAAAAAAATATTTTCAATGTGTAAAAAAACAAATTCAGTCAACGGGATTTAATTGGGTCGGTCGAGTAAGGGGAAAGATATATAATTTTAATTTTGGCCCAATTATCTAACTTAAGGGAATAAGCGATGCCGGAAATGTTAGATCTTCCTATTGAATCTACCAAACCCTTTGCAGACATAAAGCCTATCAAAAGGAGACCAAGAGTAGAAACATTGAACGAGTATGTTAATATCTCTTTTTTTTCTTCGTGCTAGGAGATGAGACCAGATTTCTTAATCAGGGCTGCAGTCAATTGTTGACTTTTTTCTTGCGGTATTCTACAACCATATCTACTCTGTCTATTTCTTATTCCAAAAACACAACCTTTGTTCAGAAGCCTACTGTTTTCTTTGGTTTTATTGGAACCCAAGTAGTTTCACACAAATTCCTTAGACCCTGCATTAATGAGCACATTCATTTGAACCCTAAAAACCCGAGAAAAAGAGAAAGCCCACCCCCCACCCCCCCAAAAAAATAAAAAGTTAAAAATATGATTTTCCTACTCGTCTCTGCTTTTCCCAATGAAAAATAAATGACGTTTTTCATACTTATGACTGGAAATTGCACATCACTTTGGCAAACATTCATCAATGCAATAATTTTCTGAAAACTTTTGAAATAAAAGATCAAACTCTCCAAAATTTAAAACCATCAATTAAAATTTGATATCCAGTTTTACTTAAATTTGCAACTTCCTGTATAACATCATTTAAAAACGTATATGCATCTGTGCATTCATGTGGATTTATAAAATGTTTATTACTGTTGTTTTTGTTAGATAAGAAATGTGTGTTTTTAAGTCCAGCCACCTCGAAACACTTGAACTATACTTATTGTTGACGATTTTAGGTTATATATTGATTTGTTCAAAAAAGGCCATGAAATTCGAATTCTACATTACAGAACCTCTTCACAGTTTATTTTCTCTTTAGCTGCATTAATATTAATTTATATTTTTTACACAGATTGTTGTCCCTTTAAACGCCTTTATTTGTTCGTTTTATAGTAACAATTTAATTTGAAATGAAAGCTTTTTCAATTTAAAGATTTCAAGAAAACATGCGATAAGTGATGTAGACCTTTTGTTTTAGAAAGTAAACCCCAATGGTATACATCTTGAAATGTGTTGCCTAAACGTTTATGAATTATTATATTATCAATGAGCAAAAAAAAAACCAACAACATATACATTAATTTCGTTTTGTGATTGTTGTCAAATAACGGAAAAATAACGTCATATTTTCATTTCACTTAAAAAGTAACACTGACAATTTTGTTTACCTTTTCTGACACACTGATTCATCTCCCCCTGTTTGTTCAACCTTTACCCTACGTCATTATCAAACAGCGTGATACAGCAGGTTAAATCTCTAAACAGCGACTAGGTGTAACTTATTGACACCAAGGCCAATGAGGTTCATACGGAAACTATGGCAAGATTATGTATTTTGAAGGTTTTGTACTCTAAGTCATTGACAACCCCCGCGGCCCTCCTCAAGACAACACTGGTTTATACTGAAATTTTCGCTGCTACGGATTGTTTCATTCTTAAACACTTTCTAAGTCATTTGTTTGTTTAAGTTAATTTTATTGGGTAATGTTTTGTTTACATTACCGTTTGGAACTTGTTTACTTAGTTTTAAAGCTTTGTCTCGTTCCTGTAATAAAAATGTATAGTGTTATGTGCACTCAGAAATAGAAAATTTATATTTAATACACGCACAATTTTGAACGTAAGAAAGTACTTAAACAGTTTTAAAAGAATTCGATTAAAGGGATTTATATGACTTGTACTCCAGAAAATGGAACGAATCTCACTAAGTATTGCCAGCAAGATGAAGATTTTACTTAAATCTTAAAAGACTCAAAACCTGTTTTAACCAAGGACAGGATATTTTATTGAAGTGATAGTAAATTGAACCTTTTTCGGTGTAAAACATAATTTTGATTTTCTATTTTTCAGACATAAAGAGTATGGTTTGTACGTACTCCGTTTGACCATGCTAGATGATTTATATTAGTTACAAAGTTGATAATGAATATAATAACCGAGGTGAAATATAGATTAAACAATCATTAATTTCTTTTCAGTTTGATGATTGCAACCTCAAACAAAGTCCCTAGTACTTGATAACTTAGCAAACTCTTATTAAATCAAATTTATGATTTTCTTCCTTGAGAATTCCCTCAATCAAACAATTTGAGATGGTGCAAACTTTGAACTTGTCTTGTGAACTTGGTTTAAATCTTTCAACTATATCGATGCAAAATGTTAAGAAAGAAACCGAAAATTCTTTACGACATTTACTTAATGAAACATGAAAAAAAAAATTGATAAAAATAAATTCAGGAATTTTTTAGGTAACACGAAAGTTCGTAGATTTTATTTCATTTATCATCTTCCATTATCATATCATTCTACATCATGTACAATATCACTATTTTAATCTTTGTTTAAATAATTAGTTTTATTGTTTAAAACGGCTAAATTTTCAAGTTGTTAAAATGAATCAAAAATTCGACAGATAACGCCGGCGCAAACAAGACTGATTTATCTTAAGGCCATTCACCTTGTAATAATCGGGTGTCGACATTGATTCAAGTTTTGTCGCAAAGTACGGCGAAACACCCTGATAATGCATGATTTATAAAGCACCATTGTATAATATAATAATAACAGATTTGAATAGAAAAAAGACAGTTATTTTCGAAAACATAATAAAAAATACAATTTTACTGTTCCTACAGATTAGAAGCTTGCAGCATTTTCGAATTAACACTGTTTAATCTATACTTCTACTTCGGAGAAAAAAATTATTTTAAAGGTTTTATTTAATATTTACTTTTGTTATTTATTATAAAAATTGTTTTTTTAACAGATAAAACTGAGTTTGTATAGCGATACAGTTTAATTCTAATTAACATATTCCATACAAGTTTGTTATCTTGATGGTCCATTTAAGCTTTGCTTACATCATCACTCATCATACACGTGATCTAATCATGAATACTTATGTATGAATTAGACTTCCAAGATTAAGACTTAGATTATTAAATGAAAAAGTGCTTGACTGTTAGACAACTCTTTCACAATGGGAATTCTTTTCGTTATTTTGGTAAGACATCAAGCAGTTCATCAGTTAATGAATCATGTCTCAAAGATTTGTTATAAAGCTTAAGTTTTTAAATATTTTCTGCGATTTTTAATTGTGAAAGTGAGACCTATTGATTTCAAAATGGTATGTGTTTTTGATTTTAGAACAAATATTTTTTTCAGATACTAGGATTATACTCAGACGATGGTTTGAACATTTTTTAGCTATCAAATATAAAAAAATTCTAAGCACAGAATTTACATATTCAAACCCATCAATAAAATTATTTTAACCATTTTTATTGGTCGTCAGAGGTAGCATTTATTTCAATTTTGATCATCCATTTTTTTTCAAATGGAGCTTCAATGGATAAGTACTACAGTTCAAACTTTTAAAAATAAATAGCTCTTAAACTGATTTTTTTATTTACTATTTTTAAAGGTAAGAGTTATGCATTTTGTATATCATCTTACAGATGTATAAATGGCGACATTTTTGTTTAAACTCAAAATGATAATTGTACAAAATCACACCCAATTGACACGCACTCACGATATAACGTACAGTGAGGAAAGATCGAGACAGACACTCTTATCAATAGTGTTGTAATTGCGACTTAAATTAAGTAGAAAAAAGCGGTCAATATAGATGTTTCATTTTATTATTATTTACCTTGCATTTCGTGCCTTTCCTGTCTAAGCACATTTAAACATTCTGTCAGCTTAACCAAGCTTTGCAAGTCTAATAAACAAAAAAAAAAATCCTGTTATATTACCAAACAAAAAGTGGTTATATCCGAAGTATTTTACCTGCACTCTTAACATTATTCTTTTAAGAAGCCATCTATGTGTGAGGTAAGCACGTGTTTACCTGATTTTAAAATAGCCTCGTTTTCAAAATGTGGTATATTTCAAGTAACGTTTTAATTTCGTTTGGGTAAAGTTAACGCATCCACATACAGTAAAACTTGTCTAATCCGGCGGAGGGTGGCTCTGAAAAATTTGGTCGGATTAGGCAACATCCGGTTTGGAGAACATTGTTGTTAATTAATTTTAGTATCTCATGCAGTAGGTCTTGATCGTCTATTCTTGCAAATGGTTTTAATTTTTCTGAACTATCCTTTAGCTCTCCTTGGTCGTAATTACGGTGCAGATTTACATTTTCAATTTGGAAAACAATAATTGCATAACGGATTACGTACGATGAAATACTTGTGAATCAAATAATCGTAACTGATAAATTTTCAAACATCCGATTAACTTGAGAAGTCCGACACGAGACAAGTGCTGGAATCCCCGCATATAGTTTAACAAACATTTACCACGCGACATCTGGCTGATTATGTAATGACAAGCACTGTTTTGAAAAGGAACCAATGATAAATATACGGGAATTTAAATAAAAAACGGGAATTTACTAAAGAATGGAGCATTTTGACAAAGTAAAATGTGACTCTGAAAGTGTAACAATACAACGCGCATTACAAACAATATTGACAGTCTTACTCCCACGGTATCAAGAATCATGGCATGAGGTGAAGCTTTTCATGTTAATCATCAATTAATAGTTTTAAAGCCAAGGAACAATGTAGTTGATTTTAAATTTAACCATTTATACAGTTACTTATGGTTTAAATCATGCTTTGTTTTTCATTACATGCGTATGAATGTTGTTCGGAAATAGTTTTCCTACTTAATATAGAGTGTATTTGTTCTTGGTTGTTCCGGAAGCCAACAAACAACGGAATTTGTTCTATATAATGCATGTTGTACTTTTCGCAAAACATTTCATTTTGACAACTGGTTTCACATGCCGTTCATTCCGTTAAAAGGAATATCTGTTTAACCTCCCACGGACTCGCGATAGTTAATAAATAAATAGACATGTTAAAACGTTTACTTGTTTAAAGTATAGAACAATAAGGTTTATTATTAGAACAATAAGTTGTCTATTATATAGTTTATATTTATTCAATTTGAACACACGTCTTTCCTTTTAAAGCTTGACAGAACTCTTAAAATATATATTTTGAGATAATAGATCAATGGATGAGTCAAAAATATGGTATGATTTATAAAAGGTGTGTGTTCTCCCTAATGCTTACATATTATATGACACAATTATTACATGACCTAAACTACATATCAACCCAAAACAAACACACTAATCGCAGACACACTTTCGTCTAACCCTATTGATCAAACATATCTATGTACCGTTGAAATACTTTTGATATTGAATTTAAGCTGAAATTTAAAAATGTAAAATCAATCTCTATAGTTTAAATGTTTGAAAATTCAGAAAAAGTCATTTAATTATTTGCTTTTAGATTTTCTAAAGTGGTACTAGCCACTCATAGAATTATTATTACATGCATATCCAACTGATTGCAAAATAGTCCTTAAATCGTCGTTTTAGACGTAGTATCTCTGCTGTTTTGCTGACAATTTGTCAACGGAAGGTACTGTTTTTAATTTTCAGACGGGATTGTCAATCACATTTCAATGTTTTATTCAATTTCTTCTCCGAATACATATACACAACCCATAATATAAAAGTATGTTAATACACTGTCATCATACCATACAATATAAAGATTTATACATTTGAATGATAAACTGTCATCATACCATACAATATAAAAATAAATACTAGAGAATGATATTGTGGAATCATTTTAATTCATGGGGACCAATTTCCCTGGATTACTTACATTTTACAGGTTCGTGGGAACGTACTTTCGTGTATTTACTCAAACCAACATAAGGAAATATGACTTTGAAACCCTAGTCTATTAATTCTAGGGGAATGTTAATTCGTTGATGAGAGGTACCCAAGAATATCACGAAATAATAAACTAGCACCATAACATACTAAGTGAAAATTGATACAATTGAATAATACACTAGCACATGTGTCTGACCTTTCTATCCCATTCCTTTCCAACATCTTTTTTATATGCAAATCATACTGTTTCCAAATTTAAATAATGTCATTCTATGTTAAGGGGAATTGAAATTGTTTAAATAGGAAAATGACATTTTTAAATTAACCCTTTTCAGAATTTCCTACTTTCCAACAACTTAATTGCCTACAACAGCATAGTGTTGTTAACAATCTTCTTTTATTGTAACAGTATTTTGAACTAGAGACGAGCTCGTTGCAAGCAACGATTAGGTTTTCCGTCGTAGCTGCGTCATACTTGTGACGTATTACAAAAAATTGATAGCTGACCATATTACAATATTAGATGTGTAAACACTGAGAAACAAAGTATTATATTTCTGTGACCGCGTAGATTTTACGGTGATAGAGAATTCGTCTGGATCTGCATCGGTCGTGTGCAGTACGAACCGGGTGAGGGAATGTAGGCGTAAAGTGTATAAGGTAAAAGGTTGGGGCGCGCTGTGGGCCGTAAGCTAAAACGAAGGGTAGGTTTGCCGTATTCCCGAAGGTCCACCAGTATACAGTTCCAGAGAAATAAACAGGCAATTGATGCAGGATTCCACATTATTGGACGAGACTCAACGATGGCAACATTATAACAATTTATCAGACAGACATGTTACAACGCGGGGGTGTTAAGGAAGCATATGGAATCTGAGTTACATGTAATTCCGTGAAATCACAAATCTTAGTTATAATGTACATATTCAAATATCTAAGCAACGAAACGTAGATCAAAAACAAATGAAAAATACTGAAGACATTTTTTTTCCAGATATTAGTTTGTATTACGTAGATTTACACATTGATGACGTCATGACTAAAAGTTGAATGTCGTATGAATTTGATCGGAAAGCATTGTAAACATATTCAAAATATAACTAATCTAAGAACTCTCATAAAGTATTGTGGTGTGATTTATTGAGAATTGAACATAAGAGTACTGGGGGAGATGTTAGTTTTATCAATCATTCGCTAAAAGGTATGTAAATTTGCTTTTATAGCTCGGCCAGGCTTTCCTCTGTCGTTGTTTACGATATAAAAATCCGACTAGAACAACACTACTCCGTATATATTGAACTTGAAATTTTATACTTATCGTAAGTTTGATCAATGCTTAAATTGAAAAGTGCTGCTAGAATCCCATGTTGTGTGTTGTTTTGATGCAATTTGCCGTTTTCCGTGCAAACTATATAAAAGTTGAGAAGGTTTTACGAGAACCGGATAAATAACTTTTTGATAAGGAAAAACATAGGATTCTAGCAGCGGTTTTGATTATTAAACTGAGATGTTTTGCTTTCACTTGGTATGTTTATTTTATTTTTGAAACCGCAGGGTAGTGTTGTTCTATCTCATTTAATGTTAAGGAATATACGTAAGCTATTAATAGTTGTCACGTGATAATGCACCAATGTGGCAGTTATGTACTACCCGATTTTATTGCACTGACATATATTTTAAAGGATAATACTAAGTTTTTGATCTTGTTCAAAATAATTATTTAATTTTGAATATAACACTCTAAATTGCCCATATGCTTCCTTAACACCCCCGCGAAACAAGTCGGATATGGCCAGAAGTGGCCTCCGGACTCAAGACTCTGGGAGAGTCAAACGTGGCCGGGGCTGGCCGCCGTATTCCAGACTGCGCATTGACAATTGTACATACATGTAACTATTTATAGCGAGCGGACTAGTTGCACATTCATTCAACGGATTATTTTGGCGTCAGTAAATCGGACCACTAATGCATTGTTTTAATCGTCCCAGTAGTTCCCTGTAATCATGGCAATTTTGATCACTTCACACTCTCACGAGAATCAGCAAGACAATATAAAAACAATAACGATGTATACGACATACAGTCAGTGCAACCTCTAAAGTTCACCTCAGTACACTCTCAATCAAAAATAATCGAGTGACGTCACAGAGGTTTACACATTGATCCGATAGATTTTTTCGGCGTCAGTAAATTTTGACCCACAATTCATAGTACCAATGATTTTACCAATGATTTCCAACCACACGTTCTCGCGAGAATCAAAGTAAAACTTTTGAGAAGCATATAGGATGTGTAATTTTAAGAACATCATGCTTTTTAAAGTAAACAAGCATTCTGAGAGTATTGCATAAGCAATACACGTCCCCTACCGGTTTGTGGAAATTGTGAAAACAATGCACTGTTATGCAGAATATCGAACCCGAACATTAAAAAATTGGAATATAAAAAATTAATTTTTTCGAAAATATGTCAACCAGACGCTACAAAAGTGTAAACTTTGACATTTTGAAGCTGTTCAGCAAATTTCATATTATTCCTCAAACGCAAAAAGAAAAAAAGTGTGGAAAGCTGAAGTGGGACAGACAGACGGACGGACGGACAGACGGACGGACGGACAGACGGACTGACGTACGCAGAGGAAAGCTATAGTCCCCTCCGGTGAAAACCGGTAGGGGACTAATAAAACAGTATGCTTCGCGTACTTTTATTTCTCAGGGGAGTTTTAAAGAGTCAGGCCACACTTAACCAACGTCAGCTTTGACGTCACAATAAGCACTGATAAGGGGAAATTACTCTAATTGAAGTTATTGTAAATCTGCTGAAATGACCAAAATCCTCTCAAAATCTTGCAAAGGCTAAGCTAAAGAACAACTGAAGAATAAGGACATTTCTTCAGATACAGGAAACAGTTGTAAATTGCACTCATTTGGATGAATGCTCACATTTATTTTATTCACTATAATTACGGTAATTTCCTGGAACGTACACGTAGCATCGCGCGGGGGGGGGGGGGGGGGGGGCATTGCGGGGGGGGGGGGGGGCACCATGTTCTTTTAATATGAAAAGCAAATATTTTTAAGCGTTAAAAAAAAATACACAATTTATTTTTTTAAGTGGAGGGGGCAAATCCATGATAAGTCGATTTTCTATGTGTAAATTAAAAAGAAAATTAAATATTATTTTTTTAACATGGGGGGGGGTCTATGATGAGTCAAGTTTTATATGTAGATTTAAGAAAAAATGTCTACTGCAAAAAAAGGGGGATGAACTGACGTTACAATCACTTTAAAAGAGGAGATACAGCGCAATCAATATTTGTATATTAAAATCTTTATCATTCAACAACATTGTATCTGATAAGTAAATAAAGGATTAACCGCTAACAAACAGGCATGAAGAGAGACTAAGAACCAATTTCTTCTCTTTTTTTTTTTACATCAAAAGAAATTCAAAAATAAATCAAAATATATTTTTTCTTTGTATGCGTTAATGAAAATGTAGATCAGCAAGGGGTTCTTTTTCGTGCAAGCACCTACTTAACAGATTGTTACACGGGTCTACAACGATGACAAATATCGAAAAGGCAATATTGTGGGTGAAGGATGAATGTGTAGTTTGTTTTTTAAGTTTATTTTTGATACATGTAATTATATTTATCTGGATCGGTTGTGTTTGTTAGTTTGTTTTGTTTATTAAAGAGGGGAATAAAGAAACGAGTAATTTCCAAGCACGTAGCATCGTTTTTGAAAGTGGGGGGGGGGGGGGGCAAACTCATCCAACAAATCTTGACAAGCAAAAAAAGAATTTTTTTTTTTGTTTTGAATTTTCCAAAAATTTCACTCATAATTTCATGATTTTCATACCATTTTTTTTACGTGCTACCAAAATGGGGGGGGGGGCAACTCCATGATATTTCAATTTTTTATGTAAATTTTATAAAAATAGTTGCTTCGAGAAAAAGTGGGGAGAGGACATCTTTATGTCATATAACATGTGAAACTGATTTCATTCCACCCACAAGCTTGAAATAATGAAACAATTTTAATGAAAACAATATAAATAGACGTCATAAATCCCATATCAAACGACATATTACCACTTGACTCTGCGCGTCTTTTTAATGAATTTATAAACAGCGGCAAATTCTAAAATGTATTTTTAAAGGTAATGTTAGCTGCAAGTCTGTAGACCTTGTATGAAAAATTTCGGATGGTAGTCAATTTTTCCGGGATACAGACCGAGCGGTACATATATGCAGCTAAGGTAACTAAGAATGATTCCAATAAAATACTTTGTTGAGTAATGCAAGCTTTTAAGAAAGCAATACTTATATTTGTTTAAAATATAACACCCAAATACTTCGTCTTACATTCGCTATTTGTAGAACAAGCAGAACCAGTATCAGTCTGACCGGCCTCACCATATACATTGTTGGAATTTTATTGTCCTAGCATTGCATTGCTCTGCATGTACACAATTTCTTTTAAAAATTAAACACTTAAAGTGTTCATCTATATGGCTACACATAACGTACACACGTGATTCAAAATAACCCAGACGGAAAACGGTAAAGAATTCAGTCATTGAATCTACGTTTTATAGAACTTGTAAGAAAACACATTGCGGGTCTGAATGTTTGTTGATATGTCAATCTATCAATATACAGTTTGTTAATTATTTTCGATTGCTAAGGCTACAGCGTATTTGATGAACATTGAACAACATTTTTTCCATGCCACTTTTTTCCATGGAAGATAGCGAATACAAGTATAAAGCATTTATAAAATTTATTTGATTACCTCTTTAGAATTGTGTATGGAATAAATAATTTATAAGTTGCTGCTGAACGTTGTTTGGTATTTTCGTTTGTAGATGTTTTGCAAGTAAAAAACCTGAAACGCGGGGCAAGTCATAATTAATATCCCTAATAACCGTAACTTGAAACTAGCGGCTTTGGATTCAAATATTATCGTATACGAATATTAAGTTCACTTTTTAAAATCATTTCCACGATGATAATTATATTATATCCATCGCAAATCAGTATTTTTTTTTTGTTTTGCTTTTAAAGAATTGTTCTATCGGGAGCAATCCCGCGTTCGTTTAAATTGCCAGCGTACATTTGTCATGTCAGTAATACACATTGTGCTTTATATGACGGCCGTGTATACGTATTGTAGAAAAGTTGAGTTTAATTACCATGCATTGGAACCATTTTATTAACACATCTCCCAGTACTGAAACAATTCAAAATGTCTCTGTTACAGTAACACAGTGGGGCGTTAATCGTGTACGTCCAGCTCTACAAGCACATACACTGTCGTCTAGGCGACGGCCTGAATACAGCTAGCGACTCTCCTATCGATCGGTTACCTGAGTCTCGTAATGCATCTAAATATAGACAGGGGCACAGTTATGAAACAAACAACAAAAATAAGGTCAAAGAGGTTTATCTATATGAAATGAAAATGTACATATGTATAAAAACATTTGGGAATTTTATGTGGAATTATTTTTGCGCGCTACATGTATCAGTTAGTGCATTACAAGAAGCCCTTTTATAACCTCATAAACGTGCACACCCCCACAAAAATGGACCGAACTGACAACAATTGTTTCTGCAAATACTGACTATAAATTACGAAAACATTAAATTGAATACTATAGAAGGATTCAAAATTAATTTCTTTACAACTTTGCTTCAATAATGCATTAGAAATGTTTATTCCTTTTTAAGTTATTGACAAGAAACTTTGGACGCCTCTAACTCCCTAATTATAAGGGCCAGCCCCTTTTTCGGTATACCGAATGGAAGGTCTGGGTAAGACCAAGAACTTTTAAAATACATGTTATAACAAATTTTAATCAGGTAGAAAGCTAACACGGAAAATGCGCGATTTTTTTTGATTTTTTTTCTTACCTTTGTTTCAACATCCATACCACCCCTTTTATTTGCATTTAAATAATAAATAAAATATATCTCGCACAAATTCAATGTATTAGCTTCCAAACCAGCCCATCTTTGAGACTCTGCCAGTCATCGTTAAAGCTAAACCCCCTGGACAAAAGAAGTCCTTTAATTTTACTAAAAGGGGAATAACTCAAAACCGGATGTGGATTTTCCTCAACTAAAATATGCAACGACAACATCACGCGGCATGTTATCAGTCCTGAAAATTTCAAAACAATCGGTGAACAAACGAGCGAGATATTAAGGATCAAAGTTGGCGTCTAGAAGAAAAAAAAAAACTAGACACGATCTCGTTGCGAGCAACGAGGAGGTCTTCCGTCCGATTTTTAGAAGAAAATATGACATCATCGACTTTTGATTTTCGACATCAAAACATGATATGGAAAAAGGAGTGAAGTACTAATGCTTTAAAGTATTGCTTTTTAGTTCTATTACATTGCTTTTTAAAATACTTGCATTTCTCCCAAATAAGATTGAAAAGATTAAACTTGTTACATCCGGTCCCTAAAAACCCTAATTGGGTAACGCAAGAGCAAATCATCATATTGTTAGGATATATAGACGTATTATTCTTAATCTAGCTTTAATAATCTTTCACAAGATGGCTCTCATTAAAGGGCTATAGATAAAAAAAATGTAGAGCCCTTTGATCCCCTAATTTAAAGGGCCAGCCCCTTTTTCTTGAAATCAAATGAAAGGACATTTAATTCTGAACACATTATGTCAACAAGTGTTTAAAAATTCATTATCGTTCTGGAGATATATGAGAAAGAAGGTTTTAGGGGCCGATCCCTTATCTCCTTATAGGGGCCCTTTAACGAAATTTTGAAGGTTGCATATTGTTTAAAACATTAATTTAAACAACTTTTCTTCTGCATTGCATTACAAGATATTTTTCCTTTCTGAGATATGGGGGAAAGACATTTGGGACTTTTGGCCCCTAAAAACCCTTCATTACGTAACACATAATAAAATCATTACTTTGCTTGGATACAAAACTGTGAGATAAACATATTTGCTTCTATAACCTTTCACATAATATGTTACAGTAAAGGGCTACAAATTAAAGACCTAGTTTTAGGGGCCAGCCCCTTTTTCTTGATATTAAATGAAGGGTTATTTAATTCTAAACAATTTTTGTTCAACAAGTGTTCAGAAAATCGTTACCGTTCTGGAGATATATTAGAAAGAAGGTTTTAGGGGCCGATCCCTTATCTCCTTATAAGGGCCCTTTAACGAAAATTTGAAGGTTGCATATTGTAAAGAATATTAATTTGAACAACTTCTCCTTGTATTGCATTTCAATATATTTTTCCTTTCTGAGATGTGGGTGATCGAAATTTGGGACTTTCGGCCCCTAAAAACCCTTAATTAGGTAACACATGAGAAAATCATTACATTGCTTGGATACATTACTGTAAGATAAACACATTTGCTTTTATAATATTTTACAAAATATCTCTCAGTAAAGGGCTATAGATAAAATACTTTCGAGCCCTTTGGTTCCTTAATTTAAGGGGCCAGCCCCTTTTTCTTGATATCAAATAAAAGGTCACTGAATTCTAAACACATTTTGTTCAACAAGTGTTCAGAAAATTTTTACCGTTCTGGAGATATATTAGAAAGAAGGTTTTAGGGGCCGATCCCTTATCTCCTTATAGGGGCCCTTTAACGAAATTTTGAAGGTTGCATATTGTTAAGAACATCATTTTGAACAACTTTTCTTCTATACTGCATTTCAAAATATTTTTCCTTTCTGAGATATGGGTGATCGAAATTTGGGACTTTTGGCCCCTAAAAACCCTTAATTACGTAACACATGAGAAAATCATTACATTGCTTGGATACATTACTGTAAGATAAACACATTTGCTTTTATAATATTTTACAAAATATCTCTCAGTAAAGGGCTATAGATAAAATACTTTCGAGCCCTTTGGTTCCTTAATTTAAGGGGCCAGCCCCTTTTTCTTGATATCAGATAAAAGGTCACTGAATTCTAAACACATTTTGTTCAACAAGTGTTTAGAAATCTGTTACCGTTCTGGAGATATATGAGAAAGAAGGTTTTAGGGGCCGATCCCTTATCTCCTTATAGGGGCCCTTTAACGAAATTTTGAAGGTTGCATATTGTTAAGAACATCATTTTAAACAACTTTTCTTCTATACTGCATTTCAAAATATTTTTCCTTTCCGAGATATGGGTGATCGAAATTTTGGACTTTTGGCCCCTAAAAACCCTTAATTACGTAACACATGGAAAAATCATTACATTGCTTGGAAACATAACTATAAGATGAACATATTTGCTTCTATAACATTTCACAAAATATCGTTCAGTAAAGGGCTACAGATTAAAGACTTTCGAGCCCCTTGGTCCTCTTATTTGAGGGGCCAGCCCCTTTTTCTTGATTTGAAAAGAAAGGTCATGTAAGTAGAAACTATTTTTACATTACATGTCTTAACAAAATATTTTTCAGAAAAGAGATAATTAAAAAAAACCACGAAAAATTACGACGTTTTTTCCATCTCAATTTTCGGGTCCAGGCGAGCTTCGGCGCCTTTAAACCTAGATCAAAATGAAAATAAAATTGCAAATCTACAATCTTTCGTCTACTATCCCTGAAAGTTTGAACTCAATATCTTTTATAGTTTAGGAGAACTTAGAGGGACAAGCCACCCCTCTGAAAATCGCTAAAACGTCAGTTTCTCAAAAACGGAAGTGACGTCATCAATAAAATCAAAAACCTATAAGGTTCAGATCAGTATCTATCAGATCTGAAAGTTTCATGAAAATCGGTCGAGCCGTTTCTGAGAAATCGCGTGCACAAAATTTGTAAGAAAAAAAAAGAAAAATAATAATAATAATAGGGAAAAAGAAACCGAACGAAAACAATAAGGTCTTCCGTTGGAAACGGAAGACCTTAATAATAAGAAATTTGAAAATTTTTCAGAATAATAGTAAGGTTTTCCGCTGAGAGCGGAAAACCTTAATAATGAATGGCCAGGTGTTTTTCCTAGCGTTATAAAATTGTGATTTTTCTCTCCATTAGGCTGATCAAATATTAGCCTTTCCTACTAAATAAACGTATATTGTTTCTAGAACTTTTCGGTTTTCTGTAAGCATTATATATGCATAAATTACGTTGTTGTATTGTTAAGAGTGTCTTGCTTACAACGAAAAAAAATTGTAAAAGGATATAGTTACATGTAATATATTTTATATATCAGACTTTGTTCCTACATGCCATACAGTTTAAAATGTGTGTTTACGGAGTAAGGTTATATATAGTCTGTCCCAAGATATTTATGCAGCACATTTGGACGATTTTTAATAAAATACAGTAAAACACGCTTATAACGAAGTCCCAGGGACGGCCAATTTAACTTCGTTATAAGCGTAATTCGTTATATCCGTCAAGTTTACAACATGAAATAGAGACTCGGGAATGAAATTCACTTAGCTGTAAGCGTCAATTCATTATAAGCGTGTTCGCTATAACCGTGTTTTACTGTATACACACACCTGTAAAAGAAGTGCAATTGAAATAGTTGAAAGGGATAATTTCCAAGATAATTCCATTGACACATTATCATCTTTCACTCGGAAAAATTCACAGAATCGAAAACAGTTTCCTTACGGAGATTTATAATGGGAAATGTTTACATCTTTTTTCAATTCGGAATACACTCGGAATACATCGCCCAATTTTACAAAGTTATCATCCGGACTTGCTTCAATACAAAATCCTCGTAGACATCACATTTTTTAGCATTGTATTTAAACCTGATGAGGTAACAGGGGCGTTTCCACTGAGAAATCATGGAAATTTTTCATACTTTTGAATGAACGTCGTTTTGACCCTGAGATATTTATAAATATAATGCAATTAAGCAAAATGTAAATCCAGGATATCTTGGGACAGAGTATAGTTATGTAGTTCTATACAGGTGTTTGAGGTTTTAAATGACTTGGGTTTATTTTGAAGTCCATACGACACCAGTTCATCAAACAAAGATCAGTTCTAAAGCAACTACCTCATTGTCCTCCAGAATGACAATTCCAGGTAAATATGTATTTTTAATACATCAAAATGCAATATCTAAGAACCTACTGTTCAACTTAAATCTAATATATGTAATGATTTTATTTTGTAGTTTACGCTCGTACAGTAGGTAAGATTGATCAACGCATGGGAATATTCCCACTGTCACTTTAAATCCTTTTTCTGGCCTTTTTGAATTTACAGTTCTATTTTAGAACATACTAGACTATGACCCGTGCGTGCATGGGTTGACATTGCATATGATATCGGACGTTTACGAAATAGATAAATCGACACACCGTATTGATGACATTTACATAACTAAAATAAGCTTTCAGCCTACAATAATACTATTAATTTCACTACCTTCTGCTTAGTTAGAATAATCTACAATGTAACTGTGTCTTGGGACAGGCCTTCACCACAGTTGAAATGTCTCCCATAAACTTGTAATGTAGCACAAAATTGAACAATCGCCCCGAAACGATTTTGGAGAAAATTAACGAAGCTGCATTGAAAATCACAGTTAAATTATTCATAACAAACCATTTTGAGGCTGTAAATACCTTTTATCTAAAAATGTAATTCATATTAAGAGAGACATAAATAACTGTTATAAATAAATGTTATTTATGTCTATGATATTAATCTTTTACTCGCTTCAAATTTACACACAATGCTGACGTTCGGAACTCTCGGGACTTTTCATATTTGATGCACTGAGTTAGAGTTATCTCCCGTATTTCATTTGGTGAATAGAATATATGACAAATTTTGAATGAAAATTTACACGTATTTGTAGTATTGGTTCTGAGTTTATCCATGCAAATATGATATTGTGGAAACATAAACTAAAGAGCCTCGCGTGATTTAGCGTGTAATGTGCATGTGCAAGATTGTAAAATCCAAAAAATCAGACGATTTCCGGATTTTAAAAGGAATTTTCGTTGATTATTAATAAGCAAAGCTTGATTGAGAAAAAATAAAAACAACTTGGTAATCTTCAAGTACCAATAATGTTTAAAATGTATATGAATAAGACAATACTCTCCCAATTTCACGGTATTGAAACCGAAAAATTTGAGTATATTATTCTAATAAAGTAGTAAAGATAAGTATCTATTTTGCGACAGGAATATCTGATGTACTGTTTCCTTTTCGTTATGGGGGACACATCAAACTCAACGGTAGGGAGCTGTGTTATAGATCCTTCACCAAAACAGCCGGGGAGGCACTCTGCCAATCAAAAGGGCTGCAGTATGGGTCGCATAACAGGTATATTCGATTAAGAAATACTAGTATGCCATAGAGGCAACGACTTTTAAAACTGTATTTTATGATATGGTTGAAGATGAAAGCATAAGCAAGTCGAGTACCGTTGAAGGGTAAAAATTATAATCAATAAAGCATTACGTAAAATTATTTTTTAAAGTTGACATCAGTCAAACGTCAGACAATATATTAGGGTGTATGAAAATTCCTAAGGATGAAGTATAACGTTTCTAAAACAAAGATCAATTTCTTATCGTAGTAAAATGACATCTTATTGTTATTTAACTTCCTGTAAAAATTGAACAAAAATCATCAGGCATATTATGAAATTCAGCAAAAAAAAATTTTTCGATGAAATAAAAACATATTCTAAAATATATGTATGAGAAGAAAAAACGCCAACAGGATATTTCAAAACTTTTGTTTAACTTTGACATTGAAAGTTTCTGAAATGTTCATTAACATATTTAAATCAAATTAAGGAAACAATTCATAAAGTTGTTTTGTGATTTCGTATGTTGTAGAACAATAATGTACGACCGTTATAGATCCCAGCTGCTTCACTGTTCCTATCCAGACCTGTCTTATTGCTACATTTTCCAGAGATTTTGTGATGAGGCTGTTGAATTACATTGTACAGGTTTGCGTTTGTTTTCGTAAAGAAAAGTACGAATCTCGTATCTCGAATCTCAAATGAACCTTCTGAGCCTTCGAAAAAAACAATTCATAAGAGAATCTCAGCTGTTTATCAGTCAAAAGTAAGCAGATGAATGATTTAAAATTTAAAATTTACGAGATGCTTTGGTTCTAAAGCATACATGTACCTTTATATCTAATAAGGCTTCGAACTTATTTGGAATCCAATGTTTTATCAAACCGATTTGTTCCAAATATTGGTATGTTGGTCATTTGACCAAGAGAAGAATCAATTATGTAATAACAAATGAATTGAAACAGTACAGCGAAGAAACAAATAAAATCATCAAAGTATTAATTTCAAGAACTTAGTTCGAAATTGTCATTAAAAAGTGTATCTTGACAATACATTTGTAGCATTTCAGATGGAAATTGATGTCTTTGACTGGTTGTTTGTTCGTACATCTACATATATAAGGTGCTTTGTGCAACGCGAAATCTCATTATAACACGAAATTCTACAGCCCTTACCTTAATAATAATAACAAGGGGGTAATAACAATGTGTTGTGTTGTGTCAACAACTGTTGTTTTTACTTCATATTTATAAACGTTATATACGATTAATTACAGTTGTTTTGAGAAACATAATCTTCTTGGAAATCTTTCTAAAAATATTTTTGCCATTGTGTGAGACCATATGACTATAAAGTCTTTCAATCCTGTTTCAGATATATACTTAATAAGTGTTAGAGGTATTTATGAACATAAACCTAGTTTACAATTATAAAACTTTTTTTTTCAATATTTTGTCCTTCTGCTGTAGTTTAAAACACAAAATCTGATATTTAGAAAGAAAGGATTAAAAGATTGATAAATAACTTGATATGTACGAGAAAATCACATTTTTTAAGCATTTCATTATATTTCTTTTAAGCAGGATATTCCACAAATCCGATAGGTAAGCAATATAAATTATTTCTTGTTCAATTTTAATGTAAAACAGTCTTTGCAAAATACATACATACAATTCTAAAAAAATATATCATTTCAACTTAATATTTGCAGTTAAAAAATGTCAAGCCTTACTACTCATCTTTACACGTTTTTCTATAAACTGTCATCTCTTAAAAATACAAGTACTATCTTACATTGAAGTTACAACAACCAGTTCTCCAACACGTAAGTTTTACGGGATATTTGCAGGATTTATCAAAAACAATTTTCTGCACAAACTATAAGATCTGTATATACAACAAAATCTAATAAATTTACTAAATTACGAATCGTGAGTTAATTCATCGGTTTATACTTCTACTTTTTCCTATATCATACGCATGTTAATGAATAAATACAATTTTCAATGATGATACATGTTTTTTTCCTTTCTATGAAAATGAAACATATAAAATTAGAACGTGTTTCATAGTTGTAAGACTTATAAATGGAGAGTCTGAGACGGAAGGTAGAGTAGAGCTGTTGCATGACGGGAAATGGGGTACGGTCTGTGACGACATGTTTGATAAAGCAGATGGTGATGTCATCTGCAGAATGATTGGTTACAAAGAGGCAAGGTAGATGAATAATGAATGATCATTTCTCACAGTTAATAAAAATGTTTTTTTACTGGTCAATATAGGCAACCCAATGCCTACAACTCGTTGTAAGAGTTTTCATATTAAAAATGATGACACATGATGACAAGTTAACAGTTTTGGGCTTTGGTTCTGCTTATGAAATAATTGTTTTTATAGGTATTAATTTCGAAAGGCCTGAACGTTTTCTCAATTATTAAGGGAAAAATATTCTAATGATAGGCACAATTGGCTTTCCTTCCTTTGCAGTCAAGTGTTTAAATATGCCCACTTTTCAAACGGATACGGACCAATCTGGCAAGACAATTTACAATGTGTGGGGAATGAGACAGAGATCGGAGACTGTCCCTCAAATGGATGGGGAAACACTGACTGTGGTCACGGGGAGGACGCTGGGGTTTCTTGTGGTTAGCTGTTAATCTGAATAACATCTTCATGTACAATTACATAAATGTATAATTGATTATCTGTAATGAGTTTAATCTAGACGTAATCCGATAGTGAAAATTTTAAATAGTTCTGTAATCCAGGTCACATAGCTAAAAAATATATCAATATAAATGATTTTATAAACAAATCAAAACTTTTTTTTTTATTTCAGTACCTTATGAGTTTGGTAACATTCATTTGAATCAGAGGACGACGGTAGGAAACCCTTGCACTTTGACCTCGACACCGTGCAAGAATGGCGGTACATGTGTTGTCAGTTCAAATTACGGTTACACATGTATATGCCCGGAAGGACTTGGTGGAGCTTACTGTCAATACGGCATGTTTTATTTAATTACGCTTTTGTATTTTCAACGTACTTTTCATGAATGCAACGCATTACACACTTAAACAATGTGCATGTTAAATATTTTGATAAATTCAAGGGGCATGGTCACAATTTTGGCCAAATAATATTTTTCAATTTTTATGATTAACAATGCGTTAGTAATGCATTTCCAATGATCAACAAAAATAATAAGTAAATGTTTACAAAAATCGTGCCTTGTTTTTGTTCACATTGGTAAATAAACCCGTTAAAGCTCTTTTCAATCTGATATTTCTATCTGCTGATTCGATTTGATATATAAATGGACAGTTCCAATCGTTTGTCCCTTTCAATGAAGCTATAGGTCTAAACATGGAATATTCAAAATGTAATCGAAAACATCGCCTTAGCTTTGTTTCATAACAGCTAACAGAGAATTGTGAATGCTGTATGTTGCTTATGACTCAATGAATGACCCTCAAATGGTTCTTGCCTATTTTAATGCTTTACTGAAGCATTATAAACATTTAAAACAATTTTTTTTTAAAATGGAAGATCGTGACCATGCACCTTTAAGTACAAACGATTAAGATATTGCCATGGATTTCTGTAACGTGTGAAGATACTTCGAATATTTTGAAGGAGTTACTTTGCTATCTATGCATGTATAATTTACAATTTTCAAAATTATATTTAACTTTGCGTGACACGAAAACACGATATTATACGTAATCAATATCTTGAACAATGAAATTATATGACATTAAATGTCCTGGAACACGTTAAAGGTTGAAAAGTGTTACAAACGTTTCGATATCGGTTTTAACATTATGTTTGTTTATAATTTTTATAAATAAATCAGGTATTGCAAGAACAACAACGAAAAGCGCTTGTCCAATCAACCATTGTCAAAATGGGGGCACATGTTTTCAAACTAGTTCCCAAACAGGATACACATGTGCGTGTCCTCATAGCTATACTGGACACACTTGTGAAACAGGTGAGTATTCAACTTTGAATGAAAATTGCCAATGAATATACCTATTTAATTTCAATTACTAATTTATTGATATATTGTATACAAATAAAAAAAACATTTGGAGGATACGCCCAAAACGAACTGCACAGATATTGATTTAAATGGAAAATGGGTAAATATACGTTTGTCATTATGGCAATCATTCATATATATTTTCATTCACTTTCTGCCCCCCCCCCCCCTTAAATTTCTTTAATTGATATGAGTGTTATTTACTTACAACACAGAAAATCAAATCACCAAATCTGGTGCGTATGAAAACAATATTTCTTTAGTATTTCTTAAAGAACTTGACTGACTCTCCTCGCGACTTCAAACCGGATTACAATCGATCTGGTATTATACGTCTGCTTATAAATATAACTAGAGCAAAGCTCGTTGCAAAGCAACGAGTGGGTCTTCCGTTAATGTCGGAAGTAAAGCTGGAAATTCCTGGAAGAAGCAGAGCTCTTAAACCAATAGCAAGAGTAACTAAAATATAAAATATGAAAAAATCGAATTATTCCTGGTACGACTTAACAAAATACGAATGATTTTAAGTACGACTTAACAAACACCTTTCCGATTACATGAACGACTTAACAAAAAAAATCCGAATGTGTTCAAGTACGACTTAACAATTATTTTTGGTACGAGTTAATTTTACTATAAACATTACGCTATTTTTTAAACCAAGGACGTGGAATCAAAATTTCCGGAAAAATCAATTTTCAAACCCCGATATCTCTGTAATGCATCGTCCGATTTTAAAACGGGTTTCGGTTTTAAATTAAGCTTAATAAAAGCTTTTTTGCTGCTTTGTTTATTAATACCAAATTATTGGTCAGAAAAGAGTTATAATGAAAAGACTTAGTAGCCCTTCTGGCCCCTTATTTGAGGGGTCAGCCCCTTTTTCTGGCTATCAAATAAAAGGTCTCGCTAATATAAACATATTTTGTTCTACAAGTGTTCATGAATTGTAAACCGTTCTCGAGATATCTGTACAAATGTGTTTTAGGAGCCGACCCTTTAACCCCTTACCGGGGCCACTAACAACAACATTTTTGGTATCATATTGTTAATAACATTATTTTGAAGAACTTTTGTTCTACATTGCTTTTAAAAATATTTCTCCTTTTTCAGTTATTAATGATCAGAGTTTTGAGTTCTGGCCCCTTGAAACCCCTAATTACGTAATATATGACTGAGGTATGGTAATGTATAGATGAACAGCTGTACAATGAACATTTCTGCTTCTATAGTTAATAACAAAATATTGTTCAGTAAAGAGTTATTGTAAGAAGACATTAGAGCCCCCTTGACCCCTAATTTGAGGGGCCAGCCCCTTTTTCTTGACATCAAATGAAAGGTCTTGTAAATATAAACATATTTTGTTTAACAAGTGTTCACAAAATGTTTACCGTTCTTGAGATATATGTACAAATGTGTTTTAGGGGCCGGCCCTTTAACTCCTAAATGGGGCCATAAACAAAAACATTTAAGGTAGCATATTGTACAAAACATTATTTTGAACAACTTTTGTTCTACATTGCTTTTCAAAATATTTCTCCTTTTTCATATATTAATGATCAAAGTTTTGAACTTCTGGCCCCTTGAAACCCCTAATTACGTAATATATGACTTAAGTATGGTACTGTATAGATAAACAGCTGTACAATGAACATTTTTGCTTCTATAATTGATAACAAATTATTGTTCAATAAAAAGTTATTGCAAAAAGACTTTAGAGCCCTCTTGGCCCCTAATTTGAGGGGCCAGCCCCTTTTTCTTGATATCAAATAAAAGCCCGTGCAAATTGAAACAGCTTTTGCATTACATGTTTAAACAAAATATTTATACGTTAAAAGATATTACGGAAAATGTGCGAAAATTTTGTAAAAAAAATTGGTGCTAATTTTCAGGTTCAGGCGAGCTTCTAAGCCTTGCGCATTTTTCCCAATTGGAAGCATGGAAGGAAATCTACAGACATTCATCTACAATCCCTGCAAATTTCAAGCTTTTATCATGATTAGTTTCAGAGGAGATGCGTGGACAAAATTACTCTTAAAAATTTACAAATTCGTCCATATCTGAAACCGGAAGTGACGTAATAATTTGAAATTTAAACAATCAGTAGCGACATTGATGCTTTATAACTCCTAAAAAATTTGGTGTAAATCGGTTGAATATTTTCTGAGAAATAACGCTCCAAAAAAGTCAGAAAAAGAAAAAAAAGTATAATAACTAGATTCGATCTCGTTGCCAGCAACGAGTGGGTCTTCCGTCCAATTTTTGAATAGATAAGATTAAACTTATCAATTCAAAGATAAAATCGTAGATCTAAGCGAAAAAAAAAAAAAAAATTTGCGGCACTCGAGGCTTGAACCCGGGTCGCCTGGGCCATGTCCACGACTATAACGACTGAGCTACTCGGACTCCGCTTCAGAACTTTGACGCTTAATTTCTCGAGAATGCCTTGATCGATTTTAAAACTAATTACATATTCTGAATCAGTAAAAGGGTCACTATAAGGTGTAAAAATTTCAAAGAAAAATATTAAAAAATAAAAAAGTCGAAAAATTCAATTTTTCAAATTTCCTTCCGGTGACGTCCGGAAGTGACGGCGGACATTCTCTTGACCGAGGTACATTAGAAAAACGGTAGATCTATCATCTCTGAAAATTTCAGCTCTATATCTTTGCTCGTTTTTGAGAAACCCGACAGACAAAATTGACTTTTTAAAATCGTAAACGGACGATAACTTCCGACCGGAAGTGTATTTTCAAAAAATAAAAATTATATATCAGGTTTAGATGAAAACACGTTTATATTGAAAATTTGAGCGAAATCGACCCTGCCATCTCCGAGAAATCGTCTGCACAAAATCGGTAAGAAAAAAAAAGAATAATAATAATAACTAGATTCGATCTCGTTGCGAGCAACGAGTGGGTCTTCCGTCCAATTTTTGAATAGACAAGATTAAACTTATCAATTCAAAGATAAAATCGTAGATCTAAGCGAAAAAAAAAAAAAAAATTTGCGGCACTCGAGGCTTGAACCCGGGTCGCCTGGGCCATGTCCACGACTATAACGACTGAGCTACTCGGACTCCGCTTCAGAAATTTGACGCTTAATTTCTCGAGAATGCCTTGATCGATTTTAAAACTAATTACATATTCTTAATCAGTAAAAGGGTCACTATAAGGTGTAATAATTTCAAAGAAAAATATTAAAAAATAAAAAAGTCGAAAAATTCAATTTTTCAAATTTCCTTCCGGTGACGACCGGAAGTGACGGCGGACATTCTCTTGACCGAGGTACATTAGAAAAACGGTAGATCTATCATCTCTGAAAATTTCAGCTCTATATCTTTGCTCATTTTTGAGAAACCCGACAGACAAAATTGACTTTTTAAAATCGTAAACGGACGATAACTTCCGACCGGAAGTGTATTTTCAAAAAATAAAAATTATATATCAGGTTTAGATAAAAACACGTTTATATTGAAAATTTGAGCGAAATCGACCCAACCATCTCCGAGAAATCGTCTGCACAAAATCGGTAAGAAAAAAAAAGAATAATAATAATAATAATAAGAATAAGAAAAGTGAAAAAGAAACAATAGAATAATAGAAGGGTCTTCCGCTGAAGACGGAAGACCCTAACTAGATACGATCTCGTTGCGAGCAACGAGGAGGTCTTCCGTCTGATTTTAGAATTTGAGATATCTGTTAGATCTTGATTTTGCTAAACATGATTTAGAATAGAACAACGGGGTCTACATTCTAAGGACCAGATACTATTTTGTTTCAGGGATAAGAGCTTTGTTCAACAAGTGTTTAGAAATTCCTCACCGTTCTTGAGATATCTGAGAAAAAAAAGTTTTAGGGGCCAGTCCCTTACCTCCTTATTGGATCTGCTGAACCAAATTTTGAAGGTTGCATTTTATAAAGTACATCATTTTGAGTATCTTTTCTTCTACATGCATTTCAAAACATTTTCCATTTTGAGATATAGCTGGTCATAGTTTATGGACCCTTGGCCCCTAAAAAATCCTTATTCCATAACACATGAAAAAATCATTACATTACTTGGATACAGAACTGTAAGATAAACATATTTGCTTCTATAGCCTTTCATTAAATTTCCCTCAGTAAAGAGCTACAGATGAAACATTTTAGAGCCCTTTAGTTTCCTAATTTTAGGGGCCAGCCCCTTTTTTGATATCAAATAAAAGGTCAATTGAATTTCAACACATTTTGTTCAACAACTGTTTAGAAATTCGTTACCGTTCTTGAGATATATGGGAAAGAACGTTTAAGGGGCTGATCCCTTAACTCCATATAGGGGCCATTTAACGAAATTTTGAAAATTGCATCTTATTAAGTACATCTTTCTGAGTATCTTTTCTTCTTTACTGCATTTCAAAATATTTTTCCTTTCTGAGATATTGGTGATCAAAATTCTATAATATTGGCCCCTAAAAAACCCTTATTATGTAACACATGATAAAATCATTACATTGCTTGGATACATAACTGTAAGATAAACATATTTGCTTCTATAACCGTTCACAAAATATCCCTCAGTAAAGGGCTACAGATTAAAGCTTTTAGAGGCCTTTGGTCCCCTAATTTAAGGGGCCAGCCCCTTTTTCTTGGTATCAAATAAAAGGTCATTTAATTCTACACAAATTTTGTTCAACAACTGTTTAAAATTCGTTACCGTTCTTGAGATATATGGGACCGAACATTTTAGGCGCCGATCCCTTAACTCCTTTTAGGGGCCGTTTAACGAAATTTTGAAGGTTGCATTTTGTTGAGAACATCATTTTGAACAACTTTTCTTCTGTACTGCATTACAAAATAGTTTTCCTTTCTGAGATATGGGTGATCAAAATTTTGGACTTTTGGCCCCTAAAACCCCTTAATTACGTAACACATAATAACATCATTACATTGCTTGAATACATAACTATAAAATAAACACATTTGCTTCTACATCATTTCACAAAATATATCTCAGTAAAGGGCTACAGATTAGAGACTTTAGAGGCCTTTGGTCCCCTAATTTAAAGGGCCAGCCCCTTTTTCTTGGTATCAAATAAAAGGTCATTTAATTCTACACAAATTTTGTTCAACAACTGTTTAAAATATCGTTACCGTTTTGGAGAAATATGAAAATGAAGGTTTTAGGGGCCGGTCCCTTAACTCCTTTTAGGGGCCGTTTAACGAAATTTTGACGGTTGCATTTTGTTGAGAACATCATTTTGAACATCTTTTCTTCTGTACTGCTTTACAAAATATTTTTTCTTACTGAGATATGGGTGATCAAATTTTTTGACTTTTGGCCCCTAAAACCCCTTAATTACGAAACACATGATAAAATCATTACATTGTTTGAATACATAACTATAAAATAAACACATTTGCTTCTACATCATTTCACAAAATATCTCTCAGTAAAGGGCTACAGATTAGAGACTTTAGAGGCCTTTGGTCCCCTAATTTAAAGGGCCAGCCCCTTTTTCTTGGTATCAAATAAAAGGTCATTTAATTCTACACAAATTTTGTTCAACAAGTGTTTAAAATATCGTTACCGTTTTGGAGATATATGAGAAAGAAGGTTTAAGGGGCCGGTCCCTCAACTCCTTTTGGGGCCGTTTAACGAAATTTTGAAGGTTGCATTTTGTTAAGAACATTATTTGAAACAACTTCTCTTCTTTACTACATTTCAATATATTTTTTCTTTCTGAGATATGGGTGATCAAAATTTTGGACTTTTGGCCCTTCAAAACCCTTAATTACGTAACATATGATAAAATCATTACATTACTTGGATACATTTCTGTAAGATAAACATATTTGCTTCTATAACATTTCACAAAAAATTTCTCAGTAAAGGGCTACAGATAAAAGACTTTAAAGCTCTTTGGTCCCGTAATTTGAGGGGCCAGCCCCTTTTTCTTGATATCAAATGAAAGGACCGGTAAATATTAACCTTTCTTACATTACATGTCTTAACAAAATATTTTTCAGAAAAGAGATAAACAAAGAAAACAAGAAAAAAATACGACATTTTTTTAAACTAAATTTTCGGGTCCAGGCGAGCTTCGGCGCCTTTCAATCCAGTTCAAAATGAGAATAAAATTGCAAATCTACAATCTTTTGTCTACCATTCCATGAAAGTTTGAACTCAATATCTGTTATAGTTTAGGAGAAGTTAGAGTAACAAGCCACCCCTCTAAAAATTGCTAAAACGTCAATATCTCAAAAACGGAAGTGACGTCATAAATACAATTAAAAACCTATAAGGTTTCGATCATTATCTATCATATCTGAAAGTTTCATGAAAATCGGTCGAGCCGTTTCTGAGAAATCGCGTGCACAAAATTTGTAAGAAAAAAAAAAAAAAAAAATAATAATAGGGAAAAAGAAACCGAACGAAAACAATAAGGTCTTCCGTTGGAAACGGAAGACCTTAATAATAATAGGGAAAAAGAAACCGAACGAAAACAATAAGGTCTTCCGTTGGAAACGGAAGACCTTAATAATAAGAAAAGTGAAAAAGAAACATTACAATAATAGAAGGGTCTTCCGCTGAAGACGGAAGACCCTAATAATAAAAGGCTGTTTTTGTCTAAATCTTAAAGGAAGAGTGTTTTTCAACATGTACTACATTCAAACAACCCCTTTATGTTGAATATTTTAGTTAGAACCCCCCCCCCCCCCCCCAAAAAAAATGGAAAGAAATAGAGAGAAAGAAGAAATCTTAGCTCCGGCGAGGCCTTTGCAGGTGTCATAACAGTATTTCAGCAAAGGTTCACGTCAAAACATGGCTGACGCGAAATAATTCCCGAATTTCTCTTTGAATTTGGGGCGTTTCCGCCCGGGAGAGGAGCTGAATTTTTGTATGAGATGAGGAACGATGTGTGAGATGTCTGACCACACAGGTTTGGTAACAGTGCGATGTCATTTGAAATATTGATGCGTGTTTTTGTCTGGAGGGGGGTGAAAAGACCCGAGCTTGATTTCCGTCGTAAATAAATCGAAAGTAGAATTTTGAGGTGTGGATCTCGGATTCGGTTAACGACAATTAGGGGAAGTAAAGTCCTAAAACAATGACTGATGCATTTTACACATTTATTTCAGTGTTGAGATTTTTTTTCGTGTCGTTTATTATTGTGTTTGACTGTTTTATTTCAACAGGATTGATAAAATCATTATAAATGGAGAAATAACGAAATCAGTAACACGTAATTTTATTCGGTAAAAATTTGATGACAGTAATTTCCACAGTTCTAACATTCATAAGTAGTTCACACGCTATCGTAGATACAGACTAAACGGAAAACAAGAAATATACATGCAACAGAAATATTACGCGGCTGCTTACATCCCTTGTACTGTGTAAATTTTAAGTCCTCGTACAGGCTATACTTGCCGCTTGATCTCAGGAATTTCTTCTGAATTGATCAATCCGCTGCATATTTGGCAGATAATAAGAATGGGGTCCGCGGTACATTTACACAAAATTTCATAAGGATTGAGTGAAGGGCTCGGGAGTTAGAATTTTTTTCTACAGTACATGTACATGTCAAGTACGCCAATCGAAACTCAAATGTCCAAAAATTCATAACTCTCTTAAAAGTGAACGAATTGGTCTGGTAATTAGTACAGTAATCTTGAATGGTACTAGGTTGAAAATAAAGGTTCAAGATGAAAGATTCAGTAAAATCAGTCCAGAAAAACTTAATGATTTTGTGAAATGGGGTGGGGGGGGGGGTGTCGGTGTGTGTAGTGTGTAAATTTTATTTCCGCGTATAGGCTATACGCGCCGTTTGATTCTTTTTAATTGTTCAATCCGCTGCATATTTGACAGATAATAAGAATGGAGTCCGAGGTTTATTTTCACGAATTTTCATTAGAATTGAGTGAAGGGCTCGGGAGTTAGAATTTTTTTGTACAGTACACGTCAAACACGACGATTGAAACTCAAATGCCAAAAAGTTCATAATTCTGTTAATAATGAACGAATTGTTCTGGTATTTAGTACAGCAATCTAGAATGGAGCTAAGTTGGAATTAAAGGTCTAAGATCAAAGATCAAGTAAAATCGGGTCAGAAAAACTAAATGATTTTATGAATTGGGGGGGGGGGGGGGGTTCGGTCAGTGACTTCTATATGAAACGGAGAATATTAAATTCTAAATATCAAATATTATGCAATTTCTATATAAAATACATACGTCAGAACAATGTATAAGCGTTGTTTTAAAGATGTAACTATTGATTTTTTTCAACATGTTAACTTTATTTCAGTATGAATACATAGCTATGGATCTCAATACACAAATACGGGGAAAAGCGCTATTATTGTAATTTCTTTACAAAATCAAAACGGAAAAGAAGAGAATCCATCATTTTTAAGATAAAAAATCAAATCTTAGCAAAAAGTAGTTAAAAAAAATTTGCGGCACTCGGGGCTTGAACCCGGGTCGCCTGTGCCATGTCCACGACTCTATCGACTGAGCTACTCAGACTCTCGCTTCAGAACTTTGACGCTTAATTTCTCGAGAATGCCTTGATCGATTTTAAAACAAATTACATATTCTGAATCAGTGAAAGGGTCACTATCATCTAATTTGAAAAAATATATCAAAACAAAAAGTTGAAAATTTTCATTTTTTAAATTTGCTTCCGGTGACGACCGGAAGTGACGGCCAACATTCTCTTGACCGAGGTGCACGAGGATATTGCTAGATCTATCATCTCTGAAAATTTCAGTTCTCTATCTTTACTCGTTTTTGAGAAACATCGCCAACAAAATTGACTTTTAAAAATCGATAACTTCCGACTGGAAGTCAATTTTTAAAAATTGTTCCGGCGGTATAAAATTCATATGACTAGGCATCAGCCCTGAAAATTTGAAGGAAATCGAACGAGACATCTCCGAGAAATCGCCTGCACAAAATTTGTAAGACAAAAAAAGAATAATAATAATAATAATAAGAAAAGTGAAAAAGAAACATTACAATAATAGAAGGGTCTTCCGCTGAAGACGGAAGACCCTAATAATAAGAATAAGAAAAGTGAAAAAGAAACAATAGAATAATAGAAGGGTCTTCCGCTGAAGACGGAAGACCCTAATAAAGAAAAAGAAACCGTAGAATAACAGAAGGGTTTTCCGTTGAAAACGGAAAACCCTAATTATTTCATTGTTGTGAATATTTTTTATACTTGAATAAATTCAAGTAATTACTTTTATATTTATTAGAATACCAAAGATTGTATTAATCTTATATCAAAATGAAAACAAAATTGTGGAAATAGAAAACCATAATCTATAGGATTGGCAGCTTAGTTCGGCTGTGTCAATGCCTTTTCCGTTGATTGCGCACAACTCGTTTTTTAAAAAAACCACGGATATTTTGAAATAGTCAAAATTGTTGGAAGGGAAAAAGTGAAAAAACGCAAATGTAAGCATTAAATAATTAATTCTTTTAAAGATGTGGACTTCAACGGTATGTGTAAACAAAGTTTCATAACGCAGTAGCGCACGTTAAAACATTTGAGAGCGTTATGTAATTTGTATGCATACACCGTTGCATTTACATATGAGACCACATCTTAAAAAAAAATACTAATTAAATACATGTACTTAATTACACAGGATGCACTTTTGTACCTTATGTTTTCAGATACATCTTCCTCGTCATCAGTCTTTGTCAGCTGTCTTGATGACGCATGGAACATCACAGTGGATCTTCAACCTTTGCGTCAAAAATACCCGGATTTTGATCCAGATGAATGTTATATAGGTTTTGACAACGCTAACTGTACCGGAAGTATACATGGTGATAGTCTCTATTTCAGACAAAATTACAAGGACTGCAAAACAATTGAAAAGGTAATTTAATGAAAAGTGTTAAAATTGATACTGTGTACGACGACATTAAATATATACATTATAATCATATTTTTGTATAGCATATGGTATGCATACACAACTATCAACATCCAATTCTACCAGACTATTACAAGTAACTAACTATGGAGTAATCACTTCGGTGTTTATATTTGCACAGAAAAGTAATCCTGAAGGAAACATTCCGAAGAAAAATACATGAAAAGGTATCTAGCCATTAGTCTTAATTCTTTACAGAATCTGACGGAAGGTATTGAATACAGCAATGAACTTCTCTGCGCCCGTCATGATCGTCTGTACCACTTCATAATTCGTGAAGTTCGACTTCAAGTGAAACTGCTTTGCAAATTTTTCTCTCTTGATGTGGTTTCTTCAACACCTACGGATCGACAAGTTCATCTTCAATACTTTTCTGACCCCGCGCTCACAAGGGCCAAGGATTTCAACAGATGCCAAGCTGGAGAGAAGCTATATGTTCGGGCATTGAGTGACGTCACGGACAGTAACATAAAAATGAGATTATCACACTGCTATATCACACCAGCGGTTATCACTGACCTTGGGATGCAGTATTATATCATCAAAGATGGGTAAACATTTTTTCACATCATTTACAAGTACCTTAAATCCCCTTGCAGTATTTTTATAAAACTAAGTAGTTGTCTTTTTTATGAGAATTATTCAATTGCCAATGATTGCATTACCATTTAGCAATACATTTATTAATACGAAACAGTAACAGAAAATATCAGATAACATAATGAATGTCACGGGTATGATACTTTTTGTTTAATGATAATTGTAAACCACGGACGAAAAGTGTTTAATAAGTATTTTTTAGTATAAGAAAATTTAACCACTTTACTTTTTCCCGATATTTTTGTCGTAGTGAATATGGTCTGAAGTCTACATTTGCAATATCTAATTATATCTAATACCAAATATATATCATACAAATATATATCGAATGTTGTTGAGAATACATAATACATGTAACTTAGCTATTTGTTTTCTTAATTCGTCCATTTTTCTTAAATACAGTCACTTTCTATTGACAATTAATATATAACTTATTGCTACACTGTATAAACAATTCATTTAAAGGATGGTTAACGCCACTAGTTTCCCTAACACCTGCCTAAATGTAAAGAAATCCTTTTTATCAGTTCAGCAGGGATCACATTCTTCTTGCGTCTGTCTATTTAAAGCACTTGTTTAATGCTGGTCAGCGAGCGTTATTTGAAACAAATTTCATACGTTTTATTAAATCTTGTTACCGTTGTCCACTGCAGTCCGAACTTTAACAAACACTAATTACTTTATAAGCATTCGCTCGTATGTATAAATGGTAAATCGTAATGTTGAAGAACACAAAAGTTATATGCAGCATAGATTTCCACCTTTTCACTCGTACATGTTCATTTATGCGCACCATCAGATGGACTGTATGTTATGAATCTGCCATGTATTTACGTCTACTAGGTGAATGTACTTTTGTGTCTTTGCAGGTGTGTAATTGATCCTAATGCTGTAGTATTCTATCAGTTAGATCACGAAACAAGGTTCTCCTTCCAGTATGTTGAGTTCTCTAACAGTCATGGTACTGTGCATTTATACTGTAACGCTACTTTCTGTCAGAAAAATGATCATTCTCCCGCCTGTCAACCCACGTGTTCTAGTCACGTGGCCAGAAGTTTAAGGGAAAATTACGTTATCAATATCCAAAATGATACCGACAATGATGAAGAAAAACGTCGTTAGTTGAATATGGTAGGTTATAATTCACAATATCCGATTAAATCTTGCTAAATTCTAATGTTAAATGGGAGGAAATATTTAGGTTATGTTTTTCTTTTATATTTTCAGGTCTCCCGCACAACTTTCAGCGTCAATGCAGTATTTCCGTTTTTAAACAAAATTAACGTTTCTGAACAGATCCTAGATCTTTGTTTCATACATTGCACATTTATAATATGACGCAAAACACAGGAATAATTTTGCATTTAAAAATGAACTATAACTGAGTATTATGCATTTTTGTAATGCTAATGATTGCACAATAACAAATGCTGATTTATAATGAAAATATGCACTGTATCTACTATATAGCATTTATCACTATGAGGATAAATGTCGAAAAAAGATAGCTTCTTTGTTATTCTCCCTCTCTCTCGTTTATGTTAATCGAAATATCGACTATCTATTGAATATTGTAAATAAGTCGACACCATAATTATACCATTTGCATTCAAATTATTTTTTGGATTTGGATTAATCTATAACAGATTTAAAAGGAACGTAACATAGAAACAAACACTCAAACAATACTGCCAAAAATGCAATATATTATATTAGTGTCAGCAAGTAAATGACTCGTTAAAATAAGTGGATTATTAAGATATCTGATGAATTGTTAAATTTAAGTCGCTGAACAATGCAATTTGTTGACTCAAAGAACAGTCCGAGGCAGCACATTTTTTTTAAGGCGTGTAGACGTCGATATTTAAATTAACAGAAAATAAACACATAACTATGTAAATAGATAAATCATCATTATCTCTTTCAGTTGAAAGACACATGTACTGAGATAAATGATAAAATTAGTAGGAGGCAATTGTTAGTGTATATCAGTGTATACCGGTAATATAATTGTCCAATGAATGGACATTCGTATTAACGATCCACAAATAACACAAGTAAATATTTTCCACTTAGATAGAAAAATAGCGATAGTATTGCATTTTTTATATTCAGGTTGCCTCCCTTGCATTAGAATCAAGAGTAAGAGAGTACTTTTTATATCATGCTTTAGGGGAAACAATGCTTTGAAAGTGATATTTCCAAGACCAATAATCATATGTTAGATTGAGATTGTTGCACAGTTTATAGAGTATAAATACAGCCTAGTTAAGTGTGGGTTAAATCAATGTATCATTTCTTTTACCATGTAGTCATTTTTTTTTCATTTCCTAAGAAAAGGAAAAGTTTCTTATCTAAAATGATATAAATTGGTTTTTGGTGTGTGTGTGTGTGTGTGTGTGTGTGTGTGTGTGTGTAATGCATGAATGTATGTATTGAATATATGTTGAAAACATTTTCGTGTTAAGAAAAGTATGATTAGATAGTCCAGGTCTTAAATTCAAAACGTCTTATTCGTTCATTCAAAAGGAAATTGTGCATACATGAACTTGTACAATGTCTCTAAAAATAAGGTGTTTGCAGCTTTAGCAAACTAATCATTTGCTAATCTATAAAGGAATGTCAAAGTAAACTGCAAAAAAAACCCTATTAAGTAACAACGTCAAAACCGTTTATATTTTTATTATAAGAACAGACGTTCCAAAAATTACTATAAGATCAAATTTTGTACAATATAATAATCAAAAATCAAGTTCATCATTTCACTTTTCTATATCATTCCATATCTTGAAACCAATTCTCCAAACGATGAAATATACGCTTTTCTTTCTTTATACAGCATCAGATGATATTAAACATAAAGATTAATTAAAACTGAGACATGTTTTTGAAATCTAAATGCGTTTTACGTCACTTTATTCATACAAACTTGCTTGTTTTTTTGTCAGATACAAGCATCTTCGGATGTGTTATGTTAAGGATAATTGGCAATGAGAATCAAAGTCAATGACCAGAATAAATACAAATAGTTATCTTTTTCAAAATATCAATAAGGTTTAAACACTTAATCTCTACATATTAAAATGATCAAGTTAATAGTTTTGATAAATTTATTGATTTGTTTTCTATAACTAAACTTTTATACAGTGAATTTGATAATTATGTACAACGAATATTTGCAGGTTGTGTCTCATTGCAATCGACAAATTTTATACTTAGGGGAAGCCGGACTAATGTACACACATTTTGTCCTTAGTATCAGGTTTTTTTTTCAAACCTACCGGGTGTGTATACGATCTATATAATACGATCCAATCTTTGAATAAAAAAAACAATAAAACATTACGCGAATATCTTAAACCACAACTTTTGTAACAGCAAATCTTTCATTAGTCTGAGTGTAAAATGACCCGAACATCCTTTTTGAAACAACAAAAATTAAGAAAAAATAAAAACCATCTGTGTGAATGAAATTAAAATAGGCGTGTATTAATGTAGTCTATTTTTCCTAGCAGCTAACTTTTATTCATTTTCGAAGACCATTATCCATAATTGTAATGTTCTATTAAATGATATCACCTGACTATTGTTTTACATCTGTTTGCTATTTTAGATAAATTTTAAAAAACAAATCTGCATTCAAGCAATGTATCAAATAGTTTGATGTCTGTAGGGCTGAACGTTCGAAAAGTATCCTAATGTATCATAAAGAATAATAGAAAGCATTTATCATTTACCGGTCCCTCAGTGTTTCCCTTTAAATATTGAAACAATGTTTTACATGACTTTACTCATTAAGAAAATTAGTTGTATTTATATCAGATACAAGCATCGTTTGGGGTAATGAGTGTTAGATAATAACGTTATTAATAGAAAAAGAACAAATGATAATCTTTCATAAAATAACTATAAGGCTTTGAAATGTATATCTACATATCAAAACAGATTAAAAAGTTTCGATTTGAAATTGTTTACTATTGTAAAACTATTAAGCAGTGAATTTAATCAAGGTACACGTTCGTATATGCACAACAAAAAATTAGCAATTTTTTAAAGTGCAGTCTACAAATTCCATACATAGGGGGAAGCCATCCCTGCCTGTACACATATTTTGTCTTTCAGTTTTCAACCGGTCGACTATAAAGTCGGTGTAAATTGATCTAATCTTTAAAACAGCAACAGAGAAACATCAGACGCATATCTTAAACCACAAGTTTTTGTGTACAATGATCAAATCGTCCTTTTTTGAGGCGAGAATAAAATCCACCCTTGTGAATGACATTGAAAAATGGCATTGTATTTGTCGTCTCTTAATCTCAGCCGTACAGCGCATCAAAAACGAAATCTTTCGAAATTGAATCTTTATTATAATGTCATTTTAATAATACCTTCATATCTTGTGAAAGACGATATCGTGCATTGATCATTAATCCCTGACTAAGTAAATTACGTATTCTAAACATTCTTGTTCATTCTCCTTGATCTGGAACAGTGCATATGTAACAAATGTATGATATTTATTTAAATATAAACTCTACGTCTTTATTGTTTACCAATCTCGTTATTTGAAAAATTAGATTAAGGCCAAACTTAACATGTATTTAAAAGAAGAAACTGTTAATGGTTAAAAGTTAAACATTTTCATACAAATAAATCTTCTGCGAGTATATTTAGATAAAAAGAACGTGTGCAATGAACGGCATTCATATGTTCATGAGGGTGGAGGGGGGGGGGAAGAAAGAGCTTGCACTTGCCTGTTCACACATTATGTTTTTTGATATCAGTTTTTGTAATCCACTGTGTTTGATATCGGTGTAAAATGATCAATTGTTTTTATAAGAGGCAACAATGAAACATCTGGCGCATATCTTTAAAAACCGTTGTAGTGTTTTTTTTTTATCTCAGCAGTACAGCACATAACCGAAAACGAAACTTTTCAATGGTCATTTTAATGACCATTTTAGCAGTACTCTAGAAGTATTTTGTGAAAGACGATACCTTGTACTGAATACCTGACTTTGTATTTTACGTATTGAGAACAATTTTGTTCATTCTATTTATTCTGGAAAAAAAGAATTTGGACCATAAGTATAACACTAGTACTTATTTAGTTACCAACACTTCATTTAAATTTTTTACCAGTTCCATTATTTAAAAAAAAATCAGATTGCAGTCAAACTGGACATACTTGTAAAAGTATAATGAGTCGTAAAATTGAATTGGTAGAAGTTCAATAACATTTTTATAAAATTACATCTTTTGCAATTATAGTATAAAAGTTTGTACCGACCAGTTTTGTGTTGTGTATACAACATCAATCATTGTAATTTAAGATGTGTTAAGTATTCGTCATGTGCTGTATTTCACATCTAGCCAATTCAGTTTTAGACCGACTAGTAATAAGAAACAGCTACTTTTAATCGACAAAAGTTAGCCTTAGCATTTACATGTAATTACGTGGAGAGAGTTATAGCTTTTTTGAATAATAGCGCTAAGAGTTTTAATTAGCGATCGATTTAGACACGTTGTTGCTAATCTGTCACACTCATACATATTAGCTATAATTTGTCTCTATTACAACAGATTACAACCCGTGTATCTGGGTTTTTTTAAAGCACATGTCTCGCTTTTGTATGGAATTCTATTTTTGGCGACACATGTGAACGATGCGTGATAAAGCCATTTAATGCCTCTCTATATTGTGCACACAAATGAAGAAATTTAAAATATCTGTACAAACTGGCGGCACGATTCTTTAAACAAATTCAACACAAATTATTCGGAAATGTGATATAATTTAAAGAAAGAGGAAACAAACATTTAAATGCTATTGTCGGTTTTGATTAATATTTCCTTATTAAAAAATAATATCTGAATTACTATACCTAAAGTATGTTTTAGTTTGAGTAAACCTAACGGATACAAACAATTTAATATTTGTAACAATGACCATTAATACTTTATATATCCATACACTGTACAGTTATTAACTCTTATTAGATAAATTAAGATTATAAAATTAACATGTCATTATTGTAAAATACAAGTCGTAAAAACAATAGGTAAACACTATTTGTGTTATTATCATTTACTCATAACTAGCAAAAGCTTAATTCGTACGTTGTTCATAAATACCATAAAATTATACATACATGGCATTCCCATACATTTCGAGGTCATAGTGCAAATGTCATTCAGATGATATGTAATACCTTATACCATTGTTCAGGAAGATCGACTTTAAAAATTAAGGTCAACGTTTTAACGTCCTATTCCTTTCTGCCTATTACCTATTTTTTGTAAGAGGCATTATATGATAATGAAGTCGTTGGTAAAGTCTTTGTTATCAAAGTTACTTATAGGAAGCTTTCATATATATGAATTGTTTTTGAAATATTCTAACACTTTATTTTTTTTTATATCTGATGATTATGCTTGACTCATTTTGGTCATTAACTGTGAACAAACTCGCTTAATAAAACATTTCTGAGGCTCACAAAAGAATCATTTAAAAAAAACCACCTATTGCATTGAACAATAAGATTCGATAAGACAATATACATATTATCACTCATGAACCAACGTTACAACAAACATTAAATTTCTTAAAAACTACAAGATGGTTTTAATTCTTATTTGTATCTCATTTTTTTGTTTGATATTTGTGTTTAATATTTCAAGCACATCCCATTGTATTATCTTTTTCCGTTTATCTTATTCTTCGCTTAAATTAGCTCAGTGTTGTTTTTTGTAAACTAGTCATCCGTTCGCTGTTTCATTTTGATGTTATCTGGAAGAACATCCTCTTTTAAATTTTCTGAAATTCTGAGCTCAGGGTACGGGCTAAGTCATCTTGATTGGTTTCAACAGCATATGTATCTGACAAACAGAAATTATAATTCATAATAATACCACGTTTATTACATTACCAATGTTAATTCTCAGCTTTTTCATCCTCATCGTTTTCATCGGTTTGAAATTTCGACTTAATAATTGTTATTTTTTAATTAAAAATATACTTAGGTAATTTATTTAACTGAAATACATTTAGACGAAATTTGCATTTCTCTAATGAATGTCCTTCCGTGACATCTCTTTTTATGGTTCCTTGTACCGAGCGATCAAACCACTAAAATTAGATTTAGATTTGAATATATATTCATATATTTTCTTCCGTAATGTTACTAACCATAAAAAAAATTTGATTTCATATTTTTTTTCTTAACAATTATTATTTGATTCATGTTGAGAAAATAATGGCAATATACTTACGATAATCAAAGGACTGATATACTTCTACCATCAAAACGACTGCAAAACAATCATATCGCGAGTGTCTTAGATTATATATTGATTTAAACTTATATAATAGTGCTCTGAATTGTTTGTTTTATTAGTTTGATTACCAAAATTAAAATGATTGTTTTATATAACCTGTTCTGGTAGTAAAAAGCGACAATAAATTCATATGTGTGTATTTTTTCTATATAGTTGGTAAGAAAAGCAAAAAAGAAAACAAATCAGCGCTTATCTTAAACCCAAACTTTTGTAAAATCTTATGTGTGAGTCTGTGGGTAAAATGACCCAATCGTCCCATTTAACAAGAATAAAAACTATTCATTTAAATGAAATTTACATACTCTGATATAACTGTCGTCTCTTTATCGCGGCATTGCATTTTTTTTCATTTTCTAAGATCATTATCTACAGAATTAAATTGATGTTACTTCTCAATTGTTTAATATATGTCCGTTTGTTTAAATAAAAGTTAATTTCAAATACGAATTTAAGTAGTGTAAGATATGTCCAGCCAAAGGTTTAAAATATATCACAATCTTTAACACAGAACTGTATGAAGAATTAATTATACTTGATACATTCCCTTTTAATCATTAAATTATTTTGATAATGTATTTGTTGATTAACTAGATGGTGCAAGTTTGATCGATACAAATACTGCATCAGTCTCACTATTAATGTAATATTAGACTGGTCATTGGCTCTCTGTATTCATATAGGATTGCGAAATAGAAATGTATGCTGATAAAAGGTTATGAAAAGCCTTCATTTTTACAATTTTTCATTATAATCAGTAGCTTACAAAGACTGACTAATAATCACTATGGGTGCAGCGTGCAATGAACAATAATATAGTTCATCATTTTATTTTCTAACATTCTTTACCATGAAAAACTATAACATATACACTCCCTTTTCTTATCTAGAATCAGAAGGTATACGCATGTTCATTTTCAAGAAGTGTTATTAAAAACTAATACATGTTTATAAAATGTAGCAAACATCGTTAGGGGTAACCTGTTAAAGATAATAAGTCATAAAGATCAAAATCAATAAACAAAATCCGTACGAATGCTAAGCTTTTACAAAATAACTATGAGGTCTTCACACTTAATCGTTACTATCAACATGGTATGATTTAAACAGGTTGTGATAAAGTTATTGCATTATTCTCCATAGTAATTGTTTTCTTGCAGTACATTTAATTAAATTACATCGATGTATATAAACAACAAAAATCTGAAAAGGTTTTTTTCTTCAGTGCAATCGAGGACATTCATACACAGTGAGGAGCTTGCAGCTACCTGTACACATATCTTGACTTTAGTATCAGTTTTAAAACCCATCGTGTATGTAATCGGTGTAAAAGGATCTCATATTTTAAAAAGCAGCAACAATGAAACATCAGGTGCATATCTTAAACCAGAACATTTGTAAGCAAATCTTTTGTCATTTGTGTGTAAAATGATCTAAGTGTCTTTTTTTTTAAAACGAGGGTATAACCCATCCATGTGAATGATCTTGCAATATTTCTACTGAAGTGTCGTCTCTTTATCTCCGCAGCACAACGCATAACCGAAAACGAAACTTTTCAAAACTGTGTTGTTATTTTAATGTCCTTTTGAATACTGCTTACATATTTTGTGAAAGACGATATCCTAGACTGAATACATGACTATGTAAGACGCGTATTGTGGACATTCTTGCTAATTCTCCTTGCTCTGGCACAGTTCATTTGTAACATATGTGTCATAATTTTTACCTATAAACTTAAGTCTTCATCGTTTACAAATACTTTTATTTTAAAATGTGAGATTCAGCCCGAACAGGACATGTTTGTCATAAGTATAAAAAAATAGATATTGTTAATTGTTAGAGGTTCAACAACATTTTTAATAACATTATATCTTCAATTATATTTTAAAAGTACGTGCGGACCGGGTTTTGTAGGTAGAATATAAACATTGTCGGTTAAGATGAATGTGGTATCATGGGTTTTATTTCAGGTCCAACTAGATTTTTACACCGGCTACTGATAGGAAAAATAATGGTTTTAATCTACACAAGTTAGCCTTGGTATTTACATGTACTGACATCTTAATCACGGCATTGAAATCATTACCTACAGTTTTCTATAATAATCAATATTTTAAAAATACTTTAATGAATGTCCTAAATACATGTAATAATCAACGGGTTTTTTTTCTGAATAGTAAGATACGGAAAATCGGCTGTTTCTGTCTTGAGAAACAACACCATTCTTGTTTTTGTAAGAAGTGCCGGTATTTTTATAGCGCATGCGAGAGATACGAGATGATGGTAAAATTGTATTTCTCTTGATATTGTGCACATATATTATAAAGTCAAGTTTTGTACCTTAAACACATATAATACAAAAATATGCTATCGTTGAATGAAAACCGAAACAAGCATTTTGAACGCTTTTGGTTGCTAAATTTTTAAAATGGATATGTTTTTCTTAATTAATATCCTATGATAACAGGTAGAGAGGTATTTTTGCTTTTGAACAATATGATAATAATGCTTAAAGATCAAATCGATATTGACACGTTCACGCTAATCTGTCGTACTCATACTTTAAATACAATCATTTGTCTTTATCATATCAACCCTTGTACGTATTTTCTTTGGTATTCAGGTAAAGCACATGTCTTTTTTTGTAGAGATTAGTATTTTTGTGTCATATAATGCCCCCAGATATTGTGCACGAGTATGTTGAAATTTAATATTTGTACATACAGGCGGTACGGTCCTCTAAACAAATTAACACATATTATTTAGAAATGTGATTACGTTAAATAAAAAGAGGAAAAACATTTTAATATTAGTGTCGTTTTATTACTTTGTATTACCTTATTTAAAAAAAATGATAAGCTTTACATAAACAATAGGTAATTGCATAGTGGTTCTACCCTCAATAATGATAGGGCCAAGATATCCAACCAATATAGACACTTTGATGCTAAATTGTCAAACTTATTTGTATGTAAACACGTTATAATAAACATCGAAGCAATCAAATCTAATTTTCATTTTTGTAAGACTGAAGATGACAGAGAAACACTAATGTTGGTGTTATTTCATACTCATGCTAAGCAAAAGCTGCGTACTTTGAAAAGTTATACAATAATATGCTTTACATATATTATCATAAAGTTCGATGTCATAGTGCAAATGTCTAACAGTCAAAATATTCATAGACAAATGAAACTTCTCAGGAAACTTGTGCTTTACAGAAAGTCAACGTTTCAACTTTTCCATGTTTTGACTTTGTTATAGAAGGCAATACACATATCCAAATGACGTTTGCTACCAGCACCAACTTAAATACATTGTTTTAGTTTCCATATCTCTACAAGATTGTCATATTTCCTATTGGTATCAAATGTTAATATTTTATTTGATATTTGTGGTAAAACAATAAGTTAAAATAGCCCAGCGTGTTATTGTTTTCTGTTTTCCGATCTTCTGACCTGAATTAGCTCAAGGTAGATTTTCTATATTGGTCATCCGTATGCTGTTCATTTTTGTTACTATCTGTAATAAGTTCCTCATTTAGATTTTCTGAAATTTTGATTTCAAGATAGAGGCTTGGCATATCGACTAGTCTCAACAACATATGTAACTGACTATTGGTAATCTGAATCTCCAGATAGTCTAACCAATGATAATATCTAAACTGACTATATCATGCTAAAATAATATTTAATAATAAAAAACGCGTTTTAATAAAAAGAAACAATAGAAACACTCAAAGATATATATAAAACATGATTATTATACACTAGATGAGCAAGAAGTAATTAAAAAAACGTCAGTAATCTTTATCGGCTTTCTGATTTCTTCAAAGAAAAAGAACTATCTAGAGCATTTACCAAAAGAAAAAAAAATCAGACATATGTGACGGTCATTTTAAAAGATCTTTCACTTTTCCAACTGAAACTGCAAACTTATTAAATTGCATGCTCATTTGTGTGCACTCAAAACTTCGTCAGTTTGAAACTATAACTAAAAACTTGTTCATTCATAAGTAAAAATATCATAACGTTATATATCTAATTCAAATACATTTAGATAATATATACATTTCACTAATGAATATCCTTCCGTGACATTCCTTAGTAAGCTTCCTTGTACTGCGCGATCCAACAGATAAATTAATTCATATTTAGATATATATCACAGTATATTTTCCGTAGTGTTTTAAAACATGACCTGATTTTCATTCGTTCTATGGTAAACATGATTGTATAAGCATGAGCTCAAATTCATTTTAAAAAGGTTTTTTTTCTTGAAATTTAGAACCTGTTAGAAGTTTAACAAAATGATGGTAATATACTTACAATATTAAATTATATACTCACAATCCACCCGTTATTTCTTCTTCCATCAAATCGAGAACATAACAATCACATCGTCAGTGTCTTGGGTTATATATATTGATTTTAACGTTAACAAAAAAGTACTCTGATTTTTTTTATTTCTTTGATTAAACTAAAAGAAAATGATAGGTTTAGATTACCTTTTCTGACGTACATGTATGTTTAAATTAGAACACTACAGAGTTCGTGTTTTCTCACCATATTAACCATATTTAAATAATTTTATCAGACATATTCCTACTTATCTAATTAAGATTTAAGATGATTTTAAGAATTATTTCAAAATCACAAGAAACAAACAGTCGGGTTCTTTATATGTATCAAACTTGTTTTACGTAAAAAGATGTACCAACGTACACACAAGAGTCTCTTCCATCCCAAAACTCTTCTTCACAGGCTTGTTTGAATAATAAAAAAACAAGTCGCGATGGAGAAATACATTCACCTTTTTTGTCGAACATTTGAAAAGAAAATACATTATTTCTTCTGAGATATGGAAATTGTATGTATTTTTGAATATTTTTGTATATGCCTCGACGTCATAGTTTTAACTGCAGATATCAACATAATAGAGAGGGGGAGAGAAAACGTTGTTACGAATAAAAAGTACAAAAGTGTTTCGGAAAGATGTTATAAAGGGTGCGATAAAGGATGAAATATAGGTACAATATACAAGGAATGTGTAAGAGGTGCGTGCATTTGTTCATATCAAGGGAGCAAAAACCCTTTATTTTATACTAAATATACAATAAATAGAGAATAATACATGGCAAAATCCGTATCAAACCCTATATCAACCCGAAGGCCGAGGGCCAGAGGGCTGATATTGGTCGAGGGTTAATTTGGGGGTTATGCAGATTTAAACAAGCATTGATATTTTTATTATATATTTGAATTGATAGTTCGTTTTTATTTTGATATGAACAATTCTATCCAGCTCTATCCAAGTTTTCTCATCTCGAAACCGACGTATTTTTGACACTCAAATGTATTGCGACGTTATATAGTCTATGGTATGACGTCATAGTTTAAACTGCAGATGAGAATTAAATAAAAAAGAAAAAAAAACCCGAGTCAACACGAATCAAAAGTGAAAAGGTGTTCAGAAAAGGTGTAATATTGTGTGTGATAAATGGTAAAATAAATAGTGATGTTACAATGTGATATAAGCGCGTGTCTTTGTTTATATTAGGGGTGCTAAACACCCTATATTTTACACCATGTATATGATAAACAAGATTTAAACGTATGCTATTAATTTTTAATTGTTAGATATTTATACATTTTTCAAGGGATACATCTATTAAATATAAATTGCTTCGGATTATTGAAAATAGGTGATTTCTTTTTATTTTAATATGTTCAAAACGATACATGTTTAATAAAAACACTAGCCTAGATAGAAGATTTTAGAACAGAGTTAATAACATTCAACACAATATTTTTACACTTTCTACATTGTCTGTATAATTTATTATTAAAGTAAAAGATGTTTTCGTTTTTATTAACTACACGTAGGATTTCATTTCTTTGAGCATGCAAACAGAAATAACGGCACTTCTGAACAAGCTTACATGTACCTCACGCTCGATAGAATATGAGATCTAATGAAGAAATTGTCGTTTAATATTCTAACTTTCAGATTAGAAATAAATTAAGAGAATTTTCTACCTTACATAGTTTTGTTACCTTACGCGATAGTTAAGACATAATATATTTGTGACAAAACTTTCAAAGTAAGCGAGTGCAATGCAATAAATTGTTTAAACCAAACGGAATATAGCATGCAGCTTTCTCTAATTTTTAAAATGGAAATATCAAATATCTTAAAGTTTGAAAAATTCCGACTTACTGCGGATTTGTTTGTTTCTTGTGTTGTTTAAAGCAAGGGGTACCGGCGAGCCTGACGTCACATGTTTACTTGTACTCTGCAGTGATTCTGAATACAAATACGAAAGGCAATTTTAAGTATTTAATAAATACAGTTTGTATTTCTCTAAGTGATATGATAAAATCTACAAATACAACTCTTATTATTAAAATCTATATAGCAGCAATCTGTATGTTTGTTGTTGTGTTTAAGCTTTACGAAATAAAGCATAAAACATTATATTTTCCAACAAAATTTGAATCACCTTTCTTTTTACCGATAATGGTTTGGTTTGTAACGTTGATTACACTATAGGTAACGGTTGTTTCTGATTTCATATCTTCAGTTGTTTTTGCATCTGTATTAAAATAAACAAAGCATTGTTTTTTTTTTTATTTCTAGAAGTTACACCCAGAAAAGTGTTGATACATTAAAACTACAATTGTTTAAATACTCAAATAATCCCCCCCTCCCCAAAAAAATAACCAAAAAAAAAAAAACCAAAAAAAAACCCACCAAAAAAACGTACACCGCAAATTGAAAGGAATTTAGTTTAATTCTCGTTTACGTTAAAAAAAAATAAACTAAGGAGAGAATTTAATGTTTAAAAATCTTTATTTTTAAATGTCTTACCTGTTGTCTCCCCTGTTTCATTGCAACCGAATATGTGATGGCATAATGTACAGTCACATACGTCACTACATAACTCTCCGTAGCTAGGTGGGGTACATTTATCGGTGCAACTTTCCCCAAAATATCCAACCGGACAATCTATAAATTACAAAATATGATTTGCTTATATTTTTCACAAAATGATTTTCTTCTTTACTGTTAATATGATTTTGTATGGGATGCTCGTTGTTTTTCTTTTACCTGTACAATTGTTTCCAACCTTGACTTCACCATAACTGCAACCTCCATTGGAATTGTTATCACCTCTGTGAAATATATGGATAACAATGAACGATTTATACAAAAAAATGGTAAAATACATAAGCATCTTAACAAAAGGTAAACTATATAATTAGTCAACATTGTATAAATCTATACTTACTCTTGAATTAGGGATGTCCAAATTACAAAAAGAGTCGAAGCTCTACTTTTCATCCAAAACCATCCTTGCATATTGATAAGAATTAGTGAAATGAATTTTTTTACTATTTGCGTGTGCAAATATCTGAAAAAATGTGTTTCATGTTTTTCCTCATATACAAAAATATATCACGGATGTCAACAACTTACATCTTTGTCTGTCAAACAATCAAACAAATGAAATGAATTCCTATTGAATTTCTAAATGAATTGTATTTGCCATTTCCATATTGTAAGATATTGAACTTATATTGTTATTCTGAAGTATTCTTGTCTCTTTTTCTCATAATTTATTTTTCGGCGTGCAATACTAACAGATAAGATAAGTTGAGGTCATTAAATCAAAACTATATATATAATTTTTGCAAATTTATCTTTGTACCTAAAATTTCATATTGGTTTGTTAATGTTATTAATTTATTAAAAATCGTTATGCTCATTTTTTTCACAATCATATTCTTTTTGATATATGATTTAAAAAATGAAAAAACACAAATTTTTCTAATAAAAATGTTTAATATTTCCTTATTTTGATAGGTTAGTAATGTTGTATAATATATGATATTTATACCACTCTGAAAACTGCATCAAATCTGTAAAAATAATAACTGCTCTTAAGATAAAGAAACCTAAACCAAAAATCTCTAAAAATCAGTGCAAAAATCTTATGTTTTTCCAATAGGACGCCTTTTTCTATTATTTACTTTTTTATTAAATATTCAATATGTTAATGATGTTTCATTTGATTGTAAAATGCTTTTTTATCAGCATTGTGTATTTGTGTTAATATGTACTACAATCCCCCCCCCCCCCCCATCCAACAAACAAAAACATTGATACAGTATTATGGATTTTACAAAGCTAGAAGAGGCATCCGTGCATTTATGCCTGTCAAACGTCCAGTGGTAGGGTGATTCCGCACACGGGATCGCACTAAACAATATGTTTCATGACTGTCCTATCAATTTTCCGAATCAATATATAGATATAAGCCTTGAAAGCTTATTTTTTGATATCGTCTGTCCTATTACAGCAGGTCGTGGAGACAAATTGAGTTAATGCGAGTTATAATTATTAGTCTGCAAGACCTGAGATAATATTTACATCCAATTCTTTATGTATTGAATGGTGTTATCGAAGAAAGGGCCGACACCATTATCTCCCCTTTGTCACGAACTTTATTACTAGAGTTATCTCCCCATTGAATATATAAATTAAAGCCCAAGACCAATACTCTTTCTTTCACTTCCTGTTCCTGAGAAGATAGGTTGGTTAAGCTAATTTTTATCTTTGATAAGCACGTGCTGCAAATAAATTTTTCAAAAAATACAATTACAAATCATAGTCAATCTTTATTTTTGGCTCAATAAATGCCGATGCTTTCATTATGTTTTGATTTATATGGATTTTATTTCGGGTAGCCCAATATTTGGATAACCTTTCCACTAGCCATTTTGATTTGTTGTTGAATTTTCTGAATTCCTCGTTTGATCAAGAAAATTATCAATTAATCCCTTATAAATATATACATGTACACATGTTTATATAATATAATGTGTAAATATATAAATAATAGATATAAAGCGTAACGTTAAAATAAACAAATCCATAGATAAAACGATTGTAGACTAATTTTGAAATCAATTTTTTTAAAATTAACTTTTGTTTATCTATACATATTGCGAATTATCAACTGATTAAAATGCCACCAAGGCGGTCCAAACGGATGAGAATTGAGACGACAAGGGCGAGCGAAAGTAGAACGGCAGCCGCCCAAAATGGATAATGGCCCATCAGTACCTGTACAAACCAATTCGGAGGTCACGCAACCATCAAGGACAACGACGTCATCTTCTGATGCCATATGCATGGACGATATTCCTCCAGCAGTCCCGTCGGTCCACAACATGCTAGGTATGCACGTTAGCAACGCAATTAAACAAAAAACTATTGAAGGGCAGTATATTGATCTGGCCTTTTTATTGCCTCCTAGACCTGGTGGGGGTGAAAAGAAATTAATTGTAAATAATATGGGGGAAATAATATCCAAGGATGCTAACCCCAAAAAGTTTGATACCATAGAACAGTGGACTGATCTCATGTTTATATTTGCTGGGATTTATCTTAGTGGCCATCCTGCTAAATCCATAGAGCTTTTGAAATACATGCAGTGTGTTAGGATGGGGGGCTAATAGGGGAGCAGAGGGATGTAAAGAATATGATGGTCAGTATAGGTTACATGTACGTAAGGCTCATAATCCAGCATCATCATGGGTAAAAGTGGATTCTGAGCTCTGGTTAATGTACATTGTACATGACCCAAACTTCAACCGTTAATGCTCCTCAAACCCTGCCTAGAGGTTCATCTATAGGAAAGTGCTACAACTTCAGTTTTTAAGGGTCTTACGAAAAGTTTCCTTGCACGTACACTCATAGTTGTTTACGTTTTAGCGGCCAGCATGCTATGATACACTGCACTCTTGCTCAAACTCATATGCATAATTTTCGTGCCCCCAGATTTCCAACACAACATGCTAACAATCAACCCAGGACACAACAATCGAATTTCAGGGAACCCCAGAACTCAAACAACCCGCGCCCCGTTTTAGATTTACAAACCCACAAGGCCTCGGCAAAACCCCTATTAAACTCCCGGCACTAGAGAAGTACTTGTCAGATTATCCAAAAACTCAGACTGCGAAAAGATTATTTTTAGGATTTTCAATTATATTCCACGGGGCCAAGAATTCATATTCAATCAAAACATTTGGTATCTGCATATAAACATCACAACGAGCTTCGAGAAGGAAGTAGAATTAGGACGGGTCGGGAGGGGGGGGGGGGGCATTTCGGGATTCCTATCGGAATGGTGCAAAGGGGGACAACTCTGGTTAGAGATTAATAACACACTCTCATTTCCTATAAAATTCAATAGCGTAATTTTTTTCATAGCCCAGAGGAAAGCTCAGTTAAATATACATCTTTTGACTCGGTTATACAGATGATTGCTAAAATTGGTCAGGGGGCATTTATAGCAAAATGCGATATAAAATCAGCTTTTAGACTTTTGCCAATATGTCCAGGGGATTTTGACCTACTTGGTTTTATGTTTGATGATATGTACTACATTGATAAGTGTTTACCAGTGGGGTGTTCTGTGTCATGTAAGGTCTTTGAAGAATTTGCAACATTTTTAAACTGGTTGGCAATAAAAAAAATCTCATGTAGACACAATAGACCACTATTTGGACGATTTTATATTTGTGGGTCACAATGTTTCTGTTTGTATGGACACCATGTCTACATTTCATAGTATTTGTCATGATCTAGGGGTACCTTTAGCTGACGATAAAACTGTAGGTCCTACCACTTGCTTAACATTTTTAGGTTTGGAAATCAACACTATTGAAATGCTGGTTAGAGTACCTTATCCAAAATGTGTTGAACTCCGAAATCTTTTAAAACAATTATTTCCACTCAAAAAAGTCACACTAAAGCAGTTGCAGTCAGTGTTAATTTCTTTACAAGGGCAATTCGGCCAGGCCTTGCATTTGTTCGGCGCCTGTATGACGCCACCATCGGTGTCACGCAACCACATCATTACCTAAGAGTTACTCAATCTATGCGGGAGGACATTTTCATGTGATGTAGGTTTTTGGAGGATTTTAACGGTGTGGTTTATTTCTTTAAAGAAGAATGGTATTCAGATCAAAATCTCAATTTGTTCACCGATAGCTTAGGGTCTGCTCAACTAGGATGTGGGGGCGTATTTCAATGGGGAGTGGTGTTTCTTTAGTTGGCCCAAAAATTGGAAATATATCGATGGGCATCACGACATGACCCTATTAGAGTTTATCCCTGGGGTTTTATCTGTTATCATTTGGGGCAACATGTTATTAGTTAGAGCATTTGTCTTAAAATGCATGCGACACAACATTTTATTTCGTGCAGAATATATTTCAACTAAATCTAATAATATTGCTGATGCTATTTCTCGTAAACAGTGAACCAGGTTTCGCCAGGCTGCACCAAACGAAAGGAGGGACCCCGAACCCATCCCCCAGTCATTTCACAACCTTATTTCAAGTTTGAACTTGATCGGCTGCTAGAAGCTGCAATATCCGATAACACACACAGGGTTCAAAAAGTCGGTTTCCTGTCGTATCAAAAATTTTGTCATCAGTTCGCACTTGCATATTGGCCTCCAACACTATGTTCGGTGGTTCAGTACTTATTGCATCTATCAACATCTTGGCTACTTATTCTACGGTCCGTTCGTATTTGTCTGCAATTTCGTACCACTGCAAGTTACAAGGAATAGGGGACACAACTTCTCAATGTTTAGTTACAAAGCTTTTGCAGGACATGAAACGCTTAAATCATAATTCTGATACAAGACTGTCTATAACTAAAGACTTGCTTGAAAAAATAATTTTGGTTTTACTCACTACATGCACTAATTCTTATGAAACAAGTCTTTTCTCTGCAGCATTTTCACTGGCATTTCATGGTTTATTTCGTGTCGGTGACTTGACTTTTCACTGTAAAATTCCGAACAATATTGTACTTTGTATGGAAAATCTAACTCTAGACCCTGAAAACAGCTATTGTTAATCAATCTCAAACATTCCAAGACTGACCAGGTAGGAAAAGGTACCATTTTGCAAATTGGTTAATTTAAGGGAGTTGCGTGTCCACTCCAGCTTGTTGAGAAATATTTAAGTGTCCGTCCGTTGACTGCAGGGCCTCTTTTTTGTCACTTTGATAAGACCCCGCTCACAAGATACCAGTATACGACAGTACTCTCAAAAGCAATAGTTCGTCTTAAGTTACCGGAGAACACAAGATACAAATCTCATTCTTTTCGGATTGGAGCCAGCACTGAATTGGCATTGCAAGGTTTTTCTGCGGAAACAATTCAGAAATGTGAAAGATGGAAATCTTTGTGTTACAAGTCATACATTCGCATACCAAAATTCTAACTCATAGGCTTTGCTTATCTATCGTAGACAAACAAAATGTGTGGTTGGTGGGGTCCTCAATACTGAAGCATGCTCAATTAGAAGCATCTTTAAGACCTGAAGGTCTTCACCTGAACTTGAAAAGGCTAAATATTTCATTATGGCGGCAGGGGTACAGTGGCCTGAAATTGTCTCAAGTAGAGCAGAAGCTTAAAACCCTTGCAAAGGTGGGTCCTGCACCTAATGTCATTTTAATACACTGTGGGGAAAATGACTTAGGGGAGACTTCAATTAGAAAACTCAAGCTAGTTTGCATGAAGCTTTTTCAATTTATTCAAACCAACTTCCCACAGTCTAAGGTCATTTGGTCTCAAAACTCTCGTGCAATGGAATCACAACGTAAACGCCTTTATTCTTGTGCATCCAGGTTGGCCTTGCGGTATGACGGCGTAATTATCCGCCATCCTGATATAAATCGTGACTCGTTGTTTTTCTGTGATGGAGTACACTTGTCAAAATTGGCTAATGCTGTTTTCCTAAATACTCTACAGCGGGGTCTTGAGGCTATCTTAACAAAAGGGCATGCTTGTTATCCGGCTTAGCAAGCTTACCCTAGGGCACGGTTGTAAGTTTAATCGCCTCATACCCCCAACCATATGGTGGCGGAGTTCCCAATCTCTAAAGCTCCATAGCTGCTTTTGGGTTTGGGAACTTATGGCGTGAATGAGCGGCGCTGGTCATTTCAGACTAGTGCATGTATTATTATGTGGAGATCGACCCCTGCGCGCATCTTCCAAGGGTCAATCGTAAATTCTTGACTTCTGGACCTCCCAGAGTCAAGGTATTAAACCTGTGAACTTTGAATGAACTTTGAACTTTGTTTGAATTTGTTGAATTATGTTAACTACATGTATGATGTTTCTTGATGTGTTGAAATTTGGGGCATGCCCTTTGTCATGTATGGCGGCCCATTACCCTTAATCAGCCGTGCCCAATCATCGCCAGATTTGAAATAAAATTAAAGAAAATTAAAAATGTTTTACTATTTGTGGTTTGTCGCGCACTTTTCTGAGATAAAAGTTTGTTATAATACCTACGATATTTAAATACATGTATAAGCATACAATGATCGCAACAGCCCGAAAATATAATACTACTTAAATAGAATAGAAAAAAAAGAAAATACAGAACTTCAAGATGCGATGAATATTGGATTTGACTGATTACAAATCATCATAAAAGGTGTTTAAATTGATATATTGAACTTTAAGTGAAAGTTAGTTATCATGAAGCTGTATAGGTGTTTCCAAAGTTTTTTTTTAAAACATACGCATTTCTTATAAATAAAGAAGATAGTCAAAAGGCAGGTGGTCAGAGGGAAAATGTAAGCTAGCATCCTATGTCAACTCCAATATTATAATGCTAAGTTCATGAGAGCGCTCGATTTGATTGATCGCAAAATAAAAAAAAGCAACAACAAAGTATCGAAAGTACTGACGATAGTTGATTTTTATTCAGGAGTGATGTCTTGTTTAAGCAATGGGTATTCACCTACTTCACAGATAATGTAACTCATGGCTTAGGATCATCAAACGCATCTAAAGTAATATGGAACAACTAATTAAAAAATCAGTTTTACTCTACAAAATATAGAAATTTTGTATATTTTATAGACCGGAGTTTAATGTCCAGATGAATCCAACACTAAATGTGAATGTCCTATTTTCTTTTCAATGATATGTGTATTACAAAATTGTTTTTAAGAGATTGCATTTCAATTATATTTATCCATGAATGTTATTAAAACAATGAATTAGGAAAAATTCCAGTTAACAAGTCAGACTTGAATTCAAGGTCTATTTTATTAATATTTTGACACCCCCCCCCCCTTTCCTATCTAGTAGGAAAACAAAATATGAGTAAGGTTCAATATTTCGCCGCCATAGTATCTTAAACTTCCTGTCAAAGAGCAAAAGAAAGGGGGTGAGCAGTATTTCGCAACTATACTATTTTTTAACCCCAGGTTCAATATTTTAAAAGGGAATCAATATTTTGCAGCGACATATAACAAAAGACATGTATACAAAGGTGTAAATATATGAACAGGAAAAAACCCCCCAAAAATCCTGTACTATATTTATACAAAGGTATATGTAAAGTGCATACGTTTAAAAATGTAGTTCCCTAAATGTACATCTTTTTATGACATTTTTTGACATTAAATAATGCTTTTGGGTTTAATAGATTATTCATTACACCGACAAATAATGATATCAATGATATAATGATTCAAAAAACTGTTATAGTCCTTTAAAATCAAAGAGAATCAGTTTTTATGTTCGTATGGCAAATAGTTACTTAGTTTTATTTTAATTTCTTGTACATTTTTTAAATATGAATAGCAATCTTTATTTCTCGAGTTTTTCCGACAATAATTTTGAGTTATAAATGGATTTTGTTGTGTGTCTTAAGGTAGAATTGACACTATCAAACTTCATTTTGTATCGGAAATCAAAATATTTCCCTTCGATGGGTAACTAATTTATTGCACGTTTAAAGATTAAATTAGTTGGTATACAAGCACTTTTTTTCAACAAACAAAAAGATGCAGATATTCAGTGGAGGGAATTATCAGGCTACTACATTTGCCCACCGTTTTTACTGGAAAACGTAGTTTAATAGCACACTTCAACAAATATTCATCGCCAGTACCCCTCGGTTGGCAGACGAAGTTACAACCTTGTTGTATTACGGTATATCTAGAGGAGATATTATTTTTTTCAAAATGTTTGTTTAAAGTTATTTTGAGCAGGGAATGTATACATTTGATTATAAATATGTCATAAAAGAAAAATTTAAAGAAAAAATTGAGTAAATTCGTCCCGGGGGTCTAGATACTTGGGAGTGGGGGATGGAGTGGGTGGTCGGTCCTTTCCTCAAACACCTGTGTGTACAGAAGCCTAATCATTGTTCGCAATGTATATCACCAACACTTTTACATATGCATGTATAATTGTGTTTATCGATTTACTTGAATATTTTTAAGTTTATTCAGAACAGGTACTTGTATCGATGGAAACACAAATACCTCCTTGTTTTTTGGGTATGAATTAACATTTTATTGCGGCGCACGAGAGAGATGCGAGATTGTGAAATTCAATGCTTTTTGACTTGGTGTGTGGTTAAGGTGAATGCCGTCATGCACACTGACACATTCCTTCTAACAACTCGAACGCTGATGGGCGGAAAATGTGATATTTTTAAATGAAAACCAAATGGATATTTCATATTTTGTCGTTTTAAACTGTATGTTCCCAGATTAACACAATAGCTACACATTAAGTTCTTTAAAATTCAAACGAAAATGCCTTGTTGATTATTTAGATCTTCATTTATAATATACGAAAAACTGTTATTATTAAATTATCATTAATTAGCGCTTTACTGCAAAATTGCCACTCTCGCACACAGTACGCTGTAGTGGGACTATACATATACGTTATATAACGACTATAAATAGTTTAGAGAAAACAATTACTAATTATAGTTGTATATCTTTATTTATTCAATACGTATTCACACTAGTCTGAATGAGCTACAAGCAATAAATACAAGTTAAATGTAGTTTCAGTTCTCTTGTAGTATGTTTTATCTAAAATAAAACTACCAGATATTATCGTTGGATACAACCTATATAGAATTCGAAGTCGGAGTCATAAAGATGACAGGGAAACGGTTAATGGGTTGTTATGCCGATTTTGATTTGGTAGAATCAGAATATTTGTTGAAAACATGACAAATAACTATATATATTAAGTCATTATATTTTAATTTGAAATAGTGAAAATATCGTCATATAAACCACTGAAACAATTAAAATTGCAAAATATTGGCGGCCACGATTTTAAATATATGACTCACATCATATGCTATTCCCCTTTTGTTGCCCAAATTCGGTGAAAACTAGAATCACGAGTCATGGTCTATTTATAAACCATATTTGGTTTTAGATATGCGCATTAAAGGCTAGGCGTTGTCCCAAAGCCCGCTTCTGCTTTAGGACTTTGTTAGTGTGAAGCTGCTAGTTTTGTAGAATAAAAACAATGGCTCATCACACGCAACTGTGCATTGTGCTTTTTGGAACATGTCTTTTCTCTATTCTCCTGCTCCTCGAGTGTGTAAGTATCTAATTTGAATGTGAATATTTATACAGAACTGTGATTTGTTTTAATCCAAACTGAGACCCGGACAAAATGTAGCCTAGTATCATTATCTGAAATTTCACATCATAGTCATTGTTCATGTTATGTACATGTATAATATTGATAAATAATATCATTTTATTGGAAGTACGTGATTTTGCAAACAAATTCGTTATAATGTTTAGCGTTTGAAATCGTTCAATGCATAAAAGAAATGCATAGAAATGAATTTCGTAGTATGGTGTTATTGGTCAGTCAAATAATACTTCCTAATATGTAAAAAGTTTGGAATGTTACATGTATCTAAGTCTGTTTATCAAAAAAGGGTAAAATGCGACAATTAAGATGAGAAAAGAAAGATACGCGTGTGATCGAAAAATATCGGCTGTAACTTACTTTTTAAAGAAACTTACAATGACCGGGTTAATTGGGTGAATTTTACATTAATTTCAAAAAAGACTTTGTCCCCATATTTTTAATCAATCGTTTCTCAACTGCTGCCAGCCAGGGTACTTGTTTCTTACCGGTCGAGAAAGGTACGGTTGGCTGCATCCAGTTTGATTTGTTGCTTATTAAAATATGATTACCTTTTGACTGGATGTAGTGTTTTCTTAAAATGTACCATGAACGCGATACTTCAAATGTATCAATGGAAATTAAAAACTGATAATTATGCATGATGGTAGTTTGAAACAAAAAAGGAAATAAGAACATGGGTGTTTATCATAAATCCACTGCCTTGAACAGCGAAGTCGTTTAAATCTGCGTTCTGACAAGACGTGATTTGATTCTGCGCATCACAACGGTGGCTGTGCGAATTAGGCGTTCTGGTATGTCCCTGTAATTTGAGAATCTTTGTGTTTATCCAAACCAAAGGAGTAATAACAATACAAGTCTGTACAGAATATCAAACGACCAATACTTTAACATGCTAAAAAATCTTCTCAGAACAACAATCCTACATTGTATGTGATTATCATACGACGATCTTCATAAAGTGTAGATTCAAAATTGTTGAATCAGAGACCCCCAGATCAATTAGGGATCCCAAGAGGAATTTCACAGAAATATACAAAAAGATGTTTTAAAATCTTCACAAAAGCTACATATATGTACAATGTCATTACTATGCACGCATCCTCAGATGGTATTACTAATTGTTAAAGACATGACCCCGAGGTCAACACAGGATCTCCACAACTCCACAAGGGGTTTAAAATTCAACACGAAAATGATAAACCATCTTAGATTTTAGAATATGATGCCCCAAACTATTGGCAAGGTGAGGGATGTGGCCCAGGAACCTTTTTTTGTCGTTTTTAAGAGATCAAGAATTTCGGTCCCATCACAAAGTATTTCATACATTTTTTTCTACTCTTATTTTCTCAAAAAATGGAAATTGTCAATATATTACTAGTACACATGAATGACAGTGGCGTATATCTATATTTTATTTGAGTTTACAAATGCTTTAGGTTTATTAGTTTAGGGGGAGGGGTGCTTTTTACCAAATTTTTCATCGCTAATTAAAAGTTATATTTAATATTAGTTTACAAAGCAAACTGATTTGTGAATTATAGTAAAAGTTTAATGCCCAGACTTAAAAATTCCGATATTAAATCGCATATGATTGTAATAAGCATGTACTCAAGAATCATATTTCTAAGTCAACTTGTCGGCATAACTATCTGGGAAGTGGTACATGTAGCAGAACTATGCTATATAAATGTTAAATAGTTATTCGGAACATTTTAATTAAGAAAGTATATCGTCTACCATGTAAAGATAAATTTTTCTATATTGCTTTTTGACAATGTTCTATAACCAGAACTGACAATTGCATTTTTTTACAGATTGAATTATTACATTAATGAAATTTATTCCATTATGTTGTTCATTGTATATTGTATAGTTAACTGGAAACATAAATAAATCATTTTATTCGGCCATGGAATAACGTTCTTTAAATAAAAGTTACCGTCATACATTTAACGTATTGTGATAACTAAATATGTTTTAAATGTTTTTCGACTTATGCTTTAAATGTCTTGTAGCTGCAAGAATTTCAATAACAAAGCACTTGCTTGTTAAAACCAAGCGTTCAAATTACTGTTCAAATATTAAAATGCTATTACTGTCAAGTCATACGGTATCAAATAGCACGGAATGGTGTGTATCTGTCAGAATTTTAAATATCATTAACATTTAAGGATATATTTGTTAATTATGTATTTTAGCTCACCTGAGTCAACTAAATTGGCACAACTCCTTTATCTGTGTTACTCAAAGGCTACATGGATATTTTGTCGAAATAGATTTAAAAAACTACAATACCAAACTGAATTTTAAGAATTGCGGTAACCTCTCATGTGACTGCGGGATAAGGCGCGGGCTATCTAATTATAAGCTTATATATAGAAGGTTCTTTTCTCAAGCGAACAACTAAGAGCTTTTCATGCGTTGTATAATTATAAGTTGAAGAGAATTGTTTGAATATTTTATATTTATGATTTACCACTAAGGTCAGAGATTAAGCTTTATTCTGTTGGGGATGGGGGTTGAGAAAACAAAACTTAAGATTGTTACTCTGGTTAAGACTGATTAATTTCTGTATTTTCTCCTATTTTATGAGCACATTAATATAAATTTTAATAATGAAGTCAAATTAAGACCAGATGTAAAATCTTTATAGGCATATTAAAGCAATGAGAACTTGAAAATCAAATTAGAATAAATAGGCGGGTATTACTTCGTAAAGAAGTTGTGCTCTGCTTGTATTCATCCATAAATAAAACAAGCATTCTGAGAATATTGCACAAGCAATACAAGCCCCCTACCGGTTTGTATTGTTTTATGAAAGCTTCAAAGAATACAACTATTTCAGAACTATTTCATGTATAAACGAGATGTTATACTTTGTAAGAGATAAAGAACAGAGAATATTCAAACAATACAGTTGTAATCGTCAAAATTAAAAACAAACTGGGTAAAAAAATACTCTTTATATTATCTTTTGTAATTTCGCTGTTCATTAAGTATTTGCTGGTAGAAATATGTGAAAACAATGCACAGTCATGCAAAATACCATTTCGTACCGTCTACTGTACCACGAATTAAACAGCCCTACCCGATAACAAACCCGAGTGTAGTATTATAAAAAAAAAACCAAGAGGCCCACGGGCTACATCGCGCACCTGAGCAACAATAGGAATGATAAGAGCAGCTTCATAGAGTCATAATACAAAATATCTGGACAATGTGGTTTAATAAATGTAGATCCTATACAAAAAATTCTGTTTCCCCCTGAATATTTTTATGACGACTCCATTCAATTTTTGATCACACATGGATTGCTAAAAGGTTACTCTTATCCGTTTGCATTGAACATAAAAAAATTATATAGTTACATACACAATGATTTAAATCACGTTTTTCTTCACAAACGCGTAAGAATATTTATCAGAAGTATAATTCGCCTACTTAAAGTAGAAATTATTCATGCCTTGCTATTTTGGAAATAAACAAAACGGTGCTTCAATGTATATATAGTATATTTCACGTATCGTCATGCTTAAAATTGCATTAACAGGGCTGACTAATGATATTGCATGCCGATCATTCATTTAAAAGAATACTTGTCAAAATTACTTTGTAGATTTTTGGTAGTAATTCCAATCGCATCCTTGTTAATAATGTTTCAACAGGAAAACAAGAGGCCCCGGGCCACATTGCTCACCTGAGCAACAATACTGTGGTTTCATTAATTTTCGTGGGTATCAATTTTCGTGAATTTTCTGAAAATTACAGTTTCAAGGATACGTAAATTCGTGACCAATGTTCCTATCAATACAAAATGTTATTTGAAATTGCACTTCAATAAACATTTAATTTCGTGGATCAACGTAAGAACAAAATCCTCGAAAACTGGTATTCAACGAATATTGATGAAACCACAGTAGGCATAATAAAATCAGCCTCATAAAGTCATAATACAAAATATCTGGACAATGTGGTATAATACATGTAGATCCTGTATTTAAAAAAATCTGGAATATTCTTATGTCTCTTTTTTAAAAGGATGATTTTACAGTCATATTACATTCAACATTGCAGTTCTAAAAAAAACCTTTACAATTGTTTATACACAGAATATAAACCTATATAAAACTCTGAACCCCTTGTGAGGCCCATTAATCGCCCAGGGGCCAATTCAAAATTTTTTAAAGAATCAGCAATATATAAAAATGCTTACATATAAGTAAAAGCATATATATATTAACATTACAGTTTTTGTGAATAATTAAAATGGTTTCCTTTGTACAACTGAATCCCTAATGTGGCCCCACCCTACTCCTAAAGATTGTGATTTGATCAAATTTAAATCTACACTATCTGAAGTTGCTTTCACTAAGGTAACATAATTTCTAGGCAAATGATTTTTTAGAAAAAGTTTCAGCTTTCCTGCGCAAATGGTTCTTGAGAAGAACATTTTTAAAGATTTACTCTATAAATTTATATGTAAAAAGTCACCCCCCCCCATCGAGGCCACACCCTACCCATTAGGGTCATGATTTTCACAACTTTAAATTTTCACTACCTGCATGGAATGTAAAATATTAATTTTTCTCAAAAATATGTCAACCAGACAATACAAAAGTGTAAGTTTGATCTGTTTTTTTTTTTTTTTTTTTTTTTTTTTGGGTTTGACATTTTGAAGCTGTTTAGCAAGTTTTATATTATTCCTCAAAAGCATAACGAAAACAAGAGGCCCAGGGGCCACATCGCTCACCTGAGCAACACTTGCCTTAATTCTGATCAAATTAGCATTACAGTATCAAAATATCTTGACAACTGAGTACAGGAGATCTTGCTAAAAAAAAAATGAAAATCTGCCAATTTTTATCCACCTCTTATTTTTTGGTAAATACCAAGCCCCTTTTGTTGTTGTACCTGTAAGAAGATTTTTCTCTATTCCTATATACCCCCCCCCCCTTCGTGGCCCCACTTTTCTCCAGGGAATCATGGTTTCATCAAACTTAAATCTGCATAACCTGTGCTTTCACACTAAGTACTGAGTTTCGGACCGAAAACTTTCCCAGAATATTTTTAAAGATTTTCTCTATATATTCCTATGTAAAAATTCAAACCGCCATCACGGTCCCGCCCTACCACTAGGGACTGTGATTGTGCAAGCTTGAATTTACACTTTCCTGGCCTAATAGATTTGAGAAGAAGACTTTTAAAGATTTCCGCTATATATAAAAATTATCCCCCATTGTGGCCCCGCCCTACCCCCAGGGACCATGATTTGAACAAACTTGAATCTACTTTATCTGAGGATGGTTACACGCCAATTTGAGCTTTCTTGACCAAATAGTTTTTAAAAGAAATTTTTTTAAAGATTTTTTCTATATATTCCTATGTAAAAATGTATCCCACAAATTTGAGCTTTCTTGACCAAATAGTTTTTAAAAGAAATTTTTTAAAAGATTTTTTCTATATATTCCTATGTAAAAATGTATCCCACAACTGTGGCCCCACCCTACCCCCGGGGACCATGATTTGAACAAACTTGAATCTACACTACCTGAGGATGCTTCAATTTTAATTTGAGCTTTTCTGGCCTGATAGTTTTTGAGAAGAAGATTTTTAAAGATTTTCTCTATATATTCCTATGTAAAAGTTGATCCCCCAATTGTGGCCCCACCCTACCCCCGGGGACCATGATTTGAACAAATTTGAATCTACACTACCTGAGGATGCTTCAATTTTAATTTGAGCTTTTTAGGCCGAATAGTTTTTGAGAAGAAGATTTTTAAAGATTTTCTCTATTTATTCCTATGTTAAAGTTGATCCCCCAATTGTGGCCCCACCCTACCCCCGGGGACCACGATTTGAACAAAATGGAATCTACACTTCCTGAGGATGCTTCAATTTTTTTTGAGCTTTTCAGGCCGAATAGTTTTTGAGAAGAAGATTTTTAAGGATTTTCTCTATATATTCCTATGTAAAAGTTGAACCCCCAATTGTGGCCCCACCCTACACCCGGGGACCATGATTTGAACAAACTTGATTCTACACTACCTGATGATGCCTCCACACAAGTTTAAGCTTTTCAGGCCGAATAGTTTTTGAGAAGAAGATTTTTGAAAAATGCCAACAAATTTTCAATAATTCTTTATTTTCTCCCCTTAAAAGAGGGCGTGGCACTTCATTTGAACAAACTTGAATCCCCGTCACCTAGCGGTGCTTTGTGCCAAATTTGGTTGAAATCTGCCCAGTGGTTCTTGAGAAGAAGATGAAAATGTGAACAGTTTACAACAACGAGGACTACAACAACGACGACGACAACGATAACGACAACGACAGACAACGGACAAATTGTGATCAGAAAGCTCACTTGAGCCTTTGGCTCAGGTGAGCTAAAAAGGATTGAAAACTGATGTTGGACAGACAAAAGGACGCAGAGGCAAGCTAAAGTCCCCTCCGGTGAAAGCGGTAGGGGACTAATAAAACACAGCACTGAAATACCACTCTATGTATAAGACATTAGATACATGTAGTCTGTTCTTGATTACAAGCACTGCCGCTAGCTGATCAAAGTTATGACAAATGTTACTCACGTAAGCAATGTTGCCCCTGGGCCTTTGAAAAAGCTCTTGTATTAAAATGTCATTGCAAAAACATAAAGTCGTAGTAAGAATATAAACATTACTAACAAAACGATTTAATATTATTCAGAGAAAGCTGAAAGGTTACGAGTTCCCGGTGTATTCAGCAAAAGAATGCCCTGGAAATCAAGCAGAGTGGAAAAACAGGTCCTCTGCTATCAACTGCACGGAGAGTAATGGATACATGTGTCTACCAAACGAAAACTTAACAGACTTGTTAGAATTTTGTTACATATATCCACGAATACTGGTTAAAGAAGGTATGGAAAATTGATATTAACACTCTTGTTAATAAACAAAATGTGCACTTTGCTTGCATTCAACAAGACAATTGATTCATTCCATGATGCTTTATTTCGTTGTAGGTCTCTGTTTATACTTGGCCAAACGCGTCTCTAGAGTAAACTCATATAACTGCCGCAAATTTACACATGGATGCCCTGAATTGAATTATTTCTCCTCTGAAACTTATGTTCGTAAGTAAACGATCTTCATTTACTTAATGGTTAAATTTTTCCATTGTAATACCACTCTTATAAAAAACTCAGAACAACTACAACTGCTCTAATCGGTATATACAAGTTTAACTCTGTTATTTTCTTGATCACTTGAGCTACTCAGGTGAAATTTTGCAATCGGTATTCGTCCATCTTCGTTAACAGCTCTGTCTGAAAGCTAAACGGCCATTTGCTACCTTTTTTGGTTTAAAGTACATATAGGATATAGGAAACCATAATTATAAATAATAATGTAATAACCTTAATATCCCCGGGACCTCATGAGTGGGGCCAACTATGCACAAAGGCCAATTTTTTAAGTCTTCGATGTGAGAAAAAACCTAACTTAATGGTTACGATGTCCATACAGTTCCCTACAAAAATTGTGAAATTCGTGGCATCTGTATCAAGGTTAAGGCCCTAGGGCTGGATTAATATGGCCATAAAAAAAGTCATGGTTATGATGTCCAACTGCGGCATCAAGTTTATCTCTCGCTAGAAACTGCATTAGACGACAGCTAACGCTGATATTGTATCGGCGATTTCCGATGTTATGTCTGAGGTTAAAAATTTATAGTTTCAACATTGTTAACAAAAGAGACAATTATTAGGGGTGGCGTTTAGTGTGAGACTATCGGAAACCATTACGCCAGGATATCTTTCTCGTGTCCTGTATTAGGGTACTTGATTATTATACAGTAACGGATTTACATTCCCTGCTGTATATACATATACTAGTACATATACCATGGTGTTTAGTATCAATCATTCGTTTTCGGTCTATGATTGATTAAAACTTTTCTATTTTTATACAAAGAAATACCATGAAGTTTATTTTGATATTATTTAAAATTTCTACAGATCCGAGTTGTATGGAAATTGAAAATGGGTGTTTCTCTGCTGAACCTAGTTGCAAAAGGTAAGACCGCTTCAGGTTTAATTTGATTTATTTAAAATTTATTAATTTTTTAAATTTTATTTGATTTTTTTTTACCGCCAAAGGACGGTCGGTTAGTTAATTACCCGTATGTTTATGCAGAGTTACGTGTATTATAAATTATTATTGGTCATTCAGACGCTTTGTACATGTACATTGATTTAAAAAAAAAAATCGACTAAAAACTTTGCTCAGAGAAAGCGTCTGCTTGAATGCCATGCTCTACGGGTAAATGTGAAAATATGTTCTTTTTTAAAGTAATGATAAAGTAGTGTGTACAGAATATAAGTTGAATTTGCATTGGTGGTTTTTTTTAAATATTTTTTAAACACACTGGATGATAGCCCCCGCACACGCGGGAATTTACACGTTGCACATTATTATGGTACAATGTTAATATGTTGAACCATATTTTTGGTTCATTGTTGTATATACTGTTTCCGATTTTTTTAAAATTGCTTTCTTAACCTTTTCTTCAATATTAACATAAAACACTAACTGCATGGCTGGATATTTAGAGGAGCGGACAAGAATGATAAATCTAAGCTAAAATTAATGGTATATATACATGTATATGTACATGTACGTGGCCCTAATTCTTTAATTTTCGTTGCAGAGTTGAAAAAAAAACTTCTTTCTTTTTCATTTTACTTCAAACCAGTGAGTAGGGCTTTAGTGCGTAGTCTCTCTAAATTTTGCTCTTTAGGTCAAATTACATTATCATTTTTATCACGTTACAAAATAAAAAAAAATCAGATGAAAGATAGTTAAAAAAAATAGTCACCCCACTTGAACTTCTCCGTTTTATGCAAAACAAATGTGTTCATTGTTTACAAATTAATGTCTAAGGCTTGCTACCAATTTGTTGTGACATAAAGATGTATGAAATAAAAAAGAACTTTTGTTTTCATATTTTAATTTTTTAGATCTATACAATCCACGCGATGGTTAGAGGGGCATGGTCATGATTTTGGTCAAACATTATTTTTCCGATTTTAATTTTAACTATGCTTCAGTAAGGCATTCTTAATAGGCATTCAAAATTTGAGTGTTATTTGTTGAGTTATAAGCATATTACACAACTTAAAATTCTTTGATATGTAAACAAAGTGTCTGTTTACATTTTGAATGTTGAAGTGAAAATTCCAATTCTATACCTAAAATGAATATGTTAAACGTTAGAAACTGTTTAATTATGCTTAAAATAAATTAAAAGACAGACACATCAGGTTGTAAAAGAATTTTTACTGGTATATGGAACCAATTTAAACAAAAAAGGCCACGAGTTTTGTTTACATGACAAAGAATTGGATCGGGAGACGGACCAGGACCCCCCACCCCGATTTTATTTTATTATTTTATTATTTTATTGCAAGTATGTATTTTCATTTTGATGAAAACTACCCCTGACTTGCATCCCCCAAAGCGTGTCCACCACCTTACTCTCATATTTGCTATTTTGTAAGCAGTTACTCTGGTGCAGGCATTTTATAGTTTATTTGCAAAATTTCTTTATTTATAGGCATAGATTTAAAAAAATAAGTAGAATCTGTACTTATAAATTCAGACATTTTGCTCTTATGTCCTTTGAAAATTTATACCTTTACGTTTTCGAATGCAGACTGAAAGGTAAAATAAAATTGCAATAGATTTGGAACATTTTATTACTTAAATAATACTAAGATTTTAATCCAAATTGCAGACAGCCTTTACAGCGCAAAACTTCAATCGACGATACGACACTTGCAATCATTTTGGGAGTATATATTCCCGCATGCATTCTATGTATTTTGGTATTCTACGTGGTCAGAAAAAGTGAGTGTATATTTATTTTTATATTTATATTATGATCCCTGTTTTTATGTGTTTTAGCTCACCTGAGCTGAAAGCTCATGTGAGCTTTTCTGATCACCTTTTGTCCTTCGTCCGTCTGTCCGTCTATCTGTCCGTCCGTCCGTCCGTCTGTAAACTTTTCACATTTTACACTTCTTCTCTAAAACCACTTCGCCAATTTCAACCCAATTTGTCGCAAAGCATCCCTATTACGAGGTGATTATAAATTGCAGAAATGAAACACCGATCTTTATTTAAAACGGAGAAAACCTCGAAACTGTACAAATAGAGGGGTGCATTTTAAAAAATCTTCTTCTCAAGAACTATTGAGTCAAATTCAACGTAATTTTGCAAAAATTATCCTTATGGAAAGCAAAACATAAATTGCAAAAATTATTGGCGATCTCTATTTCAATTTTGAGTAAAAAATGAAGAGATAATTGCTGTCAGTCAGTTTATAACTTCGGGTTCGGTATTCCATATCGAAAACGAAAGTTCATTGTGTAAGGCAGCCAAGTTTGAATGTTGACGCATGGCAAACGGGTCAAACTGACAAGGATGATTTTGCTTATTGTGCAACAGTTTACATGCGAAGGGATACTTGAAACGTGCTTAATATATTTGTGCCAATTTCGTGAAGTCAATTGAGATTCAATCTTTCGATGCGTTGACCTTTTCACTAATGACCGTGGTTTTACGTTGTTTTGAATTTCGTTTATGCTTTTTAACTTGAGAGGAAATATTGCCTGTATATTGGGATTTTTATGATCGAATCAAATATAGACTTCGGTAAATCAGACAGTTAATATTTTACCTGCGCAAAATTAGCATAAAGTGATGCACTAACAGCATATCATATTATAAATACTATTATATAATACATTTTATTGGTAATTCGGTACGATCTCTACGTTATGGTTGATTATAATGCAACGTGTTTTGTTAAGATGCTCTGCATTTTTAGTCTTTACGGAGATTGTTTTGGCTGCTAGAAATATATAGGTATATGTATATTACGAAAAATAAATTGTTCCATTTCTTTGTTTTAGTGCATGTTTCTTCTGTTTTATTTATTTATTTACAATTTTCTCTTTACTAATTATTTTCAGCTGAGTCAAGTTTCGAATTATAAGCAAGATACAGAGCTTTGCTCTCAGAACTCAGGTCATCCTTTTGTTCATTCTGAATAGGAAATACCAAGTTTAAAAATGTTAAGTTGAATGTAATTAACTCTTGTGAACAAAAAAATTGACTCAAACCAAGCAAAATTGTGAGTTCTGTATCTTGCCTATAATTCTACGATTAACGCTGAAATTTTGATTTATCATTAGAAATGTCTCACTAAACGTTAAATACTTGTACAGAAAAATTAAAAGGACGATATGCTATAACAACATTGTGGGGCCCCCTTCTTATACGATGAATCTACACCAACTTTGATGGTTTTCCAGACACAATTAGATTAAAACGACCTCTTTAAAACAGTTTAAAACATTACTGTTACAGGGATAAATCTATTATCGCTAATCTTAAGAACAAATTACAGCGGAAAATCATCTTGATTGTAGCCATTTTTTAACGTTGATCTTGAAAAAAAATGAAAATAAAGTGTGGGCCTTCGTGAAATAGAGCGATATGCCTGTCAATACATTGCAGTTTGAGGCTCATGAGGGGGGGGGGGGGGGAGGGCGGGGTAGACCTTATCAGAAATCTTGACAAGCAAAAAAAAAAAAAGATTCTGAGTATGGCTATGTCTAACTTTGCAAAAAAAAGAGTGGAGGGGGGGGGGGGGGGGGCTACCCCTCCACCCAGCTCCGACGCCTATGCATTGATTATACATGTAATAGCTCTTTAACATATTACATGACAACATTTTTCATTCGAGTGTATTCATCGATCAAGTGAGTAAGGTTATAAAACGTATTCACGCCTAGTAAACAACAATCGTTTATAATGTTGTAGACCAATTAAATATTTGAATGTTTTTAATTTGAGCACCTTGAGGTACAATTTTTAACCGGGTTTTTCAACGGGAAAATCCGGTTATTAAAATGGTGAAAATGGCGGGCGGCTGCCAAAACGGTACCTTCGTTGTACGGATAACTCCTCTTACAGTTCTCAAGATAGGAAGTTGTTCTTTTGCAGATCAATTGTACATGCATATTGCTAGAATTTTGATTTCTGATTACTTATGAAAAAAATACCAGCTTTTGAACTTAATCATTTTTGGGCAAAATATTGCAAATAGGGTACCCTCAATGTACGGAGAACTCCTCCTACAGTTTTCAAGATAGGAAGTTATTCTTTTGCAGATTAATTGTACATATCTCAGAGGTGTGCATATTGCTAGGATTTTGATTTCTGATAATTAATGAAAAACATACCAGCTTTTGAACTTATTCATTTTTTTGGGCCAAATATTGCATATAGGGTACTTTTTATTAAGTGAGGGGGTAGAACTAAAATAAAGAGAATTGGAAGTTAAGAGTGTACCCCTACCAAAATTGTTTTTTCTATCTTGCATAGGATCTTTTTTTTTGGTTAAAAATGGTATTTCATAAGGGTATAATGTCATAGATTAAGTGTAGGAAAATAAGTGTAAAATTTGGATACGGTTTATTTTATGGTATTCTTTTTTTGTGTTTCTACCGAGGGGCCATATGGCACAATATCCTTTGAACACCCATATAAAGCCATTGTTGCTCAGGTGAGCGATGTGGCCCCATGGGCATCTTGTTTGTTGTTGTTGTTGTTTTGCAGAGGAACATTTTGTGTTTTGTGTAATTCGTAAATCTGTATGCTTAGTTTTTTTTAACCATGGATGTCTGTCATGTTGTCCTCTGTGTGTCTAATGGTTAGATGCACAATGTAAATAAGAATGACGCACAATGTCCACAATTTGAACCAATACTAACAAATTGCATTGGATTTCATTTATGGCTTGCACATTCAATTAATGGTAATGATAATTGAATATACATTTGCATGTAATACACTGACCTTGTGAGTGTGACAATGAATAAAGAATTGACACTTTTGACTGACGGTCAATCAACTACAAATATAAACAATCAAAGTGCAGATGCATAAAGTTTTGGTAGCATTGATTGGCAATACTGGTTTAGTTAGAAGAATCGTAGCTCTACTGATCTTTGCACTTTGAAATTGGTTTCAAGATTTTTTTTATCTTGATAATAAAATTTATTATTTTACCTTATTATAATAATTTTACTGATTGGGTCTAGACAATCACGTGACATGCAGGGCAATACAACTTCATAATCCCTGACATCGTAATCGTCAAATATTACGTTAACATTATAATTTCCATTCCATGCATACGAAAAATCTCGAGGATGAGCATACGACAAATCAACTAATCAATTCTAAAAAATGTTTTAAATGCCTTTATAATCAGAAAACTATCAAAGAAAGAAATCCTATTCTTTATTGCATGAATTTTCCTGAGGTATGAAGATTTATTTCCCCACAAAAAATAATATATCTTTCGGGCGTCGCCCTTGGGAATTTTGATTTATCTAGGGGGAATAAATCTGCATACCTCCCGAAAGTTCATGCAATAAAGAATAGGATTTCTTGATGCAATTCATTATTAATTAGCGTAAATAAGAGTCTGAAACACAGTTTCATCGATCCACGAATCAAGTGAAATGTTGAAGTTTTTCATAAACGGTCAGTTTGAAATTAATGTAAATATTTTTTGACGAGCAAACATTACGATTTATACGTTGATGTTATACATATACTCCTGAGTGAATACATGTATAACTAATTTAGAAAATGGAACAAGTGTCAGAGATTAGAATACATTTTTCTACAGTAATTATTGACTAAAGTAAACTGACTAAACATGCAGAGTCATGTTTATAAAGAAAATCAAAACAATATACTAGGATAAATCTGTTGCACTAAAAATAGATTCAACGCATTAATTTAGAACTGATGAAATAATTATAACTCATCGAAAACAAATGGAGATAGTAGAGTTTTCCCCTTTCCGTCATTCCTGTCAAGGTAATGGCGGATCATTCATGACAATATTTCTATACAAGTATTCTTTTTAAAGTAATGATCGGCATGCAATATCTTTGGTCAGAACTGTTTATGTAATACAAAAGCACATGTATACAGCACCGTTTTGTTAATTTGGTATGAATAAAGTTTACTTTAACGTGGTATGGGACATCTGTCGATTTTAATGTGGATTAAAGTACATTAAGGAAGAAATACTTATGACTTACACATTCGTAGTAACCCCTCTGACTCGCTGCGCTACGCTGTTAAATGACAATATTGGGAAAGAAATACTTATATAACTGCACTTAATGTTATTGTTTATTTCGATAAACAATACGTCACAACATGGAAGTGTTTCATACCACCTTAATTAAGAAAGGCAAATTATACTTCCGATTAATATTTTAACGGATATGTGTAAGATAAAGGTGGTTTGAATCATTATGTATGTAAACGCATACATGTTTTACTGTCAAGGCAAACGGATAAGAGTTCTGACGTTTTTAGTAATCTACGTGCATTTATGATACTGTCATTGCATAGTTAATAAAAAAAGTGCAGGGCGCAATGCGTGCGCATATAGTCAAACTTACTGGATGCCTTATATGGGCAGAGACGATATCAGTAGTAAATTGCATGAGGAGTTCAATGGTACGAATTGTTTTCACAGAATCTGCGTTTAAACCAAGGCAATCAGTCCATTATTAGCGCAAGTTTTTGTATTGGTAAAGAAAGAAACTAGGCGGTTAAGATTAAATTCGACAGAAATCAGGATGCACAGGGAGAATGAAAATTAAATCGATTTTTTTGCACAGTTTTCGAATAATAATTGTTATTTGGTTTCTTTTAAGGATATGTGAACCTGACATGAAACTAACTGAATAATTGAAAAAATTGTTTAAACAGACTCTAATCGATTTGTTTTTGTCAAAAAAGACATTTTAAGCATATGTTCGTGAGTTCGTTTCCATGGAAACGACCTTCAAACCTACCCATGTTCAAAAAATTAGAACGAGAAAAAAAACCTTAAATGCAAATTAAAAATGTCATAAAAGACATATTTACAATTAACTAGAAAACTTTTCTCACCAAAATATTAAAAAGGTTAATAAAATACTCTATTTATCTGAAAATGGATTATAAGAATTCCTTTTATTTAATCCGCTATTTTAGTTTGAATTTCCTAAGACCACTAAAAAAGTGACATTTTTTGACGTGACCAGAGCTAGAAAAATTGCAAAAAATACTAATTCATATAATTACACTCTTATTTTTTTGAAATGTTAATAGCAAAAAATTAATAATAAATAATTGGCATGTTGGTGAATTAGAAAAAAAGATAATAAAGTCTGAATTTCCTCTGACCTCTATTGAAATAGAAGCTACAAACCCTACATGCCGTTATAAAAGACGTATAATTCAGTTTTAAATGGCAATTTCTTTCAACTAGTTATACTGTGAACATGCATAAGTTCTTGTAGAACAAAATTAATGGAGTTGTGTTGCAAATACTACAATTAATTGAATAAAAAAGGCTGAAAATCCGAATTTCCTCTGATCTGACTTTTACAAAAAATCACTCTGCGCGCTTCATGAAAGTCAACACTGCCATAAATGGTTGTATTTCTAAAAACCAATCATATAAAGAGAAAATGATTCTTTCATTTAACAATTGTTTCACTTCCTAAAGAGTTTATATTAATGGTAATTAACAGAGTGTCATAGTTGTGCATCTGATATAATCAAGACACTCTAGTCTCTGTACACAAAAAAGAAAAACAAGCATGAAAACTTTAATACACACAATCTTTATTATGCCTTTGTTGAAAGATTTAAAATACAATCAAACCAAATAAATCACAGGTTTCATAAAAATCATATACTGATTGTAATTAATTTGAATTTCCTCTATAAATCTTCAAAAGTTTTGTCTGATTTGCAAGGTATTGCATTAAAATGGGTGTCGGAAAATAGGAGAATCTTTCAAATGATTACAGGTATAAAATAAAATTTGATACTTAATCATAATAATTCTTTAAATCATATTATCTGATATTGGACTTAACAACACTGCAGATTCTGAAATGATTTATGATTTGTCCTTATGTATATACATGATTGTATGCAATCCTATAATTCCTTTGAACTTTGAACCCTTCCTTGGTCCCCATATTGGTCTTGATGCTATTTATAATGTATGATTTAGACTTTATCGAATTGATTATGCAGGGTAATATATTACAATGGTTCAGCCTCAATTTGAATTAAAAATTTAAAAATGTGGAAGGCCACACCAATTAAATTTCTTTTTCATCGGATCCTGCATGCTCATGTTTAAATAAAACGGCTACAAAAAATAATAATCTTATTATTTTATCGCTCGCCCGCTTGTACCCTTTTCCACTTAATGTCCGACAAGCAAGAAATTATATTGGTGTGGCCTAATTGGGATATGTATATTTTTTTTCATGCAAAAATGATAAAAATATAGATAAGGATAAGTTATAACAAAACTATTCTTATTCACAAAAATCATTTCAAAAAATATTTAAAACTAGACTCTTGTTGCAAAAGCAACAAAAAGGTCTTCCGTTTTGATATACATGTGTTGAGTCACGTTATGTCCGCCGTCACGTTATGTCCGCCGTCACGATATGTCCGCCACTTTTTTGAAAAAATCGTCACGTTATGTCCGCCATCACGAAATGTCCGCCACTTTTTTGAAAAAATCGTCACGTTATGTCCGCCATCACGAAATGTCCGCCACCTTTTTGAAAAAATCGTCACGTTATGTCCGCCATCACGAAATGTGCGCCACTTTTTTCGAAAAAAATCATCGTTGTGTCCGCCTTTACAAAAATTCCGTATATTCCCCCAAAAGTCATTACCATATGTCTGCCGCCTTCAAATTTCAGAGAAATTGTATTAAATGCATGCACGTCGCTAAAAATGTCAGCATATTTAAATAAGGAATCATTCTTTGAGTATTATGAGGTGATAGTTTCGGTCGGGGCGTGATCAAATCCAATAAAGCCCGAAGGGCTTTATGATAGATTTAATCACGCCCTGACCGAAATTATCACCTCATAATATTCAAAGAATGATTGCTTATTACTTAAATTTATATAATTTTAAGCCATCGTACTATTAAGTATTTAAATATAAATAAGCAAACCCCGCTCGCGGTCTCAATTTGGCGTCATTTTTATTATGGGTTATATAGTACAAAATCGATACGTAGTGTTGTCACAGGCAAAGACACTGGAAAATGTAAGTATATATGAATAGGGAAAACCCCACTTGCGCCCCAATTATACGTTATTTGAATTTACTGGACTGTATAATACAAATTCGATTTGCAGAGATATTACATAAAAAAACACTTAAAAATATAAATATTCCTATCAAACTGAAAAGGGGGGGGGGGTGTCGGTTTTGACGCCTATGCATATGTTATCTTTTTTATAATGTTGTGACTTTATAATAACGTTTAAAGCTGCTTAGTCTGATTATATATCAACAACCAACGATCACTTAATACAATCTCCAATATACTTAACACAAAGTCATGTATACTTAGCACAAAGTCATGTACATTTCTGTATGTGTATGTATACATATCTCGTACATCCGACGTCCCACACATATTCTCATATGTATTACAACTTTATCATTATCTCGTAATAAGTTAAAATTATTATGTTCAACTTATTTGTACGTATTACATACAGCTGTATTTTTCGTTATTTCGACTGAGTATTTTGAATGTACGACATAATATCTCCTTATAACGACTTCATAACTGCTTATGACTACATGTTATCGCGTACATAAAACAATTATTTCGTTATTACACTGCACGACTCATTATTTCATGATGACGTATCGTTTTGTAGGCATGACACATTTTTCGACATTCAGATTTAGTACGACATATTACTTCGTTATCACAGTGTACGACTTAATACTTGTACATATGACATATTTTTCGTTATTTCGACTGAGTATCTCGAATATTCGACATAATATCTCGTTATAACGACTTCATATCTGCTTATGGCTACATGTACTCTCGTGCATATAAACAATTATTTCGTTATTACACTGCACGACTCATTATTTAATTTCGACTTATCATTTTGTAGGCATGACATATTTTTCGTTATTCCGATTAAGTATCATGTTTATCGGACTGAGTATTTCGAACGTACGAAATATTAACTTGTTATAACGACGAAGTATCTCGTTTTAACGACATGTTATCAAAACGTACGACATATTACTTCGTTATTACAGTGTACGACTGACATATCGTTAATTTGACTGAGTATCTCGAACGCACGAGATACAATCTCCTAATGACGACTTCATATCTGCTTATGACTACATTTTATCTTTTACATACGACATATTATTTCGTTATTTCATTACACGACTCATTATTGCATGACATAATTTTTGTTATTACGATTTAGTCCTTCGTTTATATATATACGACATGTTATCCCGTACGTACGGCATAGTACTTCGTCATTACAGTGAAATGTAATATTTTGTACATACGATATATCATTGCGAATAACGACTTAGACACTAGCCCGTTTATATGATTGAGAATATCGAAGGTGCGATATTTTTTTCGTTATTACGACTAGTATTTCATTATTACGAAATGTTATCTCGTACGTAGGAATTTGTTTCGTTACTACAGTATGTGACTTATCATTTTGTACGACATATTATATTATGTTACATAACTGTTCGCGTACGTGTAAAATAATTTGATTCAACATTTTTAACATGTTCCATTTTCTTCTCGTTGTTTATGAAATAATTCTATGAATTTGATGAAACCAAAGACATAATGGTCCTTAATTAATATCTGCTTTACATAAATAACGTCTGATGTACACTTATATTAATTTATAGTCTATAGTTTTATCAAAAAATGCTATACATTTTCACCTACATGAACTTTTCATTCTACACGTTTTGTACAACTTGTACAACAATATGCAGAAATTATGACCTAATACACATAAAATTAGAGGATTCCCCTAGTCACACGTACTCGTTGAAATGCTTAACCGCTCTATTATCTCGCTTTGTATCTTATACATGTACAGGTACGTTCGACATAGTTTATGTCGTTTGTAAAACTTATTTTATGTCGTAGTAATCACATACTATCTCGTACGTACTACCGCTCTATTATCTCGCTTTGTATCTTATACATGTACAGGTACGTTCGACATAGTTTATGTCGTTTGTAAAACTTATTTTATGTCGTAGTAATCACATACTATCTCGTATGTACTACCGCTCTATTATCTCGCTTTGTATCTTATACATGTACAGGTACGTTCGACATAGTTTATGTCGTTTGTAAAACTTATTCTATGTCGAAGTAATCACTTATTATCTCGTACGTACTACTTTTTATCTCGTACGTACACGTACGACATATTATCTCGATCGTTATAACGACTAAGTACGAGGGTTGTCTAAAACGGGGCTTAATTCATCTGGAGTGACCAGGGTCCGCCGAGTTGCTGATTGCTCTACACAATTAAATAGACGAAAACGATAAAAAAAATATTGGAAATATACCAATTTCGTACCAATCCATCGTTTTAGAACTCCACAAAAAATTATTCATTCATTTTAATTTTCATATTATCTCTGAAGTCGTATAATTACATGTAGCTGATATATTTATGATTGAAATATGTTACTACGTAAAGTCTGAACATTTCGTCTTCCATTATTCAGGCTATAATGGGATTTTGCTGTTTTCGACGTTTAACAATTGTGACGTTAAAGTAGTTTAACCTGAGACACGATTTATGTGCTATTGTCTCATGAATAATTTTCAATAAAAATTACGTACACAAATATTTAAAATGTAATTATAAAAGGATAATTTTGATTTTTCTAACGTATCGGAACTAGCATGAAAATCAGTCTTCACTGGCCTCACTATATACAAGTGTAAACAGCCGCCATTGTAATCCCTCGTAATGAGATGTCTTTATAATTTTAGTCAAAAGAGAAGAAAGACAAGCACGGAAGTGCTGAAGGAGGTCGATTTTATGCATAATTGTTTGTTTTTTATTAAACTTAATTTGAGAATTATGTTCTGAAATATTATATTGATAGAATTAATTTCATTAAACTATGTACCGGTAATCGGAATATTTCTGGATATCTAAGGATCTTAGCAATATGTTGGTTATATCCTAACATTAACAGGCATCAAAATACACAATGTAATGTAAAAGTGTACTCAGTAGCTCGTCGGACTGACGATAGTAAGATCGTTAGCGCGATCGATCTCGTATACAACATCGGTATAGTCTGCTTATGCTTTATACATGTAACCTTAGAAAAGCATACTAAATTACTTAATTTGTTAATGAAGGGACAAACTGATAGGAATCATACCAATGTCCCATTGCAACATCATCATTGTGCTATCGCAACATTGTCTTCGTGTTATCACACGAGATATCGCAATGTAACTCATGGCGCATCGGAGTATCGAATTAATAATCTTGTTTATAGAACTGTGCCCGCATCTTATGATCGATAATATCTTGAGATTAACCATTCAATGTTCGGGTCTTAGCAGAATACATGTTGTATTAGTATATCATGCATGTTAATGTTACCGTAAATGAGGCGATATCTTTCGTCCGATATTGGTCGAATCGTCTTCTCGACTGGCGCTCCTGAGGTCTTCCAGCAAAAGGAAACAATGCTAAATAGCAAAATTAGACTACAAAACAAGAAATAAGACATAAATAAAGCATAAAAAGGCCTTTAGAAAAATAATTAACTGAAGCATATTCTGTTAGAATTAGGTTAAAACCATAGGGACGACAACGAACACCGACTGATAGCAAAAGGTCATTCAATGACCCTCGTGAAATAAAAGTAAACGTACATGTATATAGCAGACAAGAGAAGTTATACAGTATAGACAGACAAATTGACGACAAACATAATAGAATTAGTAAAGGCTGACCTGATCTGTTAACTGGAGTAAAATTATACAGATAGACAAACAAACGACAAACAAAATGTGATCAGAAAGGCTCACCTGATCCGTTAGCTTAGGTGAAAGCTATACAGACAGACGACAAACCAAATGTGATCAGAAAGGCTCACATGGACCCGAGGCCACGAAACTTAGACGGGATTTTTTTTTTTATCTCAATCTCACTTTTCCACAAGAAATATATAATTGGAATAAGGGGACTGAGATCTATATTGAGCCCGTCTACGTTTTATGGCCCTGGGCCAGATCTGTCAGTTTTTTTACTGACAGGCAAACGGACGACAAACATAATATTATCAGAAAGGCTCACCTGGTCTGTCCGCTTAGGTGAAAGCTATACAAACAGGCAAACTGACGACAAACAAAGAACAGAAAGGCTCACTTGGCCCCGGGGCTATAAAACTTAAACGAGATTTATTTTGATCTAAGTCTCACTTTTCCACTAGGAATATATAGTGGAAAAGGGAGGCTGAGATCAAAAGTGAGCTCGTCTACGTTTTATTGCCATGGGGCCAGATCTGTTAGCTTGAGTGAAAGCAATACAGTCATGCAAACAGACGACAAAGAAAATGTGATCAGAAAGGCTCGCCTGATCTGTCAGTTTTGGTAAAAGCTGAAAATTATATTTATGATTAACACACACGAAAAAATAACAAAAGGTTAATGCGTTACCCTCCTGAAATAAAAGTACATGTACATGACAAATTAGGTGAAAGCTACATGTATACTCACAGACACACGGACGACAAACAAAATGCGATCAGATTGGCTTACTTGATCTGTCACTGACTGTCAGCTTTGGAAAAAACTGAGAATATGAGACTGAGAATATATATATATATATATATATATATATATATATATATATATATATATATATATATATATATATATATATATATATATATATATATGATAAACAAAAACAAATATTTTCTAAAGGTTGTTGCATGATCCTCCTTAAATTCAATGTAAAAAGTACATGTACATGTATATAAGAGACGAGAGAAGTTATACAAACAGAATAAGGGACGACAATCAAAATGTGATCAGAGAGGCTCGCTTGATCTGTCAGCTTTTGTGAAAGCTGTACACGCAGACATAGGTAAACAAACGAAGAACAAAGTGTGATTAGAAACTTTAAGGCTCGCCTGAATTTTCAGAATTGGTGAAGCTGAAGAGAAAATATAAATATAGATATAAGACAAACATAATTGCATAATATAGTAAGGATATCGAATATTATGTTAATAATTATTCATTTCATTTATACTTTTTTATGTTTAGAGCAAATTTTTACTGATGACATTAAACTTTACAACAATCTGAGTTTGAGAACTCAACCCTGAGTAAACAACGTATCTAATAAAAAAAAAAAACAACCTCAGATCTTATCAGTACTTTAAGTAATTTGATTTCAAGTGTTCTGAATTGTTTGTACCATGCAGAATCCTATAATTATGGTATCAAAAAATGCTGAATTCCTACAAGAACGAATTACATGTAGTGATACATGTAGCTTGACGTGTTGCACTGTACGAATACCGGTATATGCTTTGCTGTTCTTCACAACAAATCCGGATGGTGTATTCTGTACTATTATTTTATTCGAACAAAAAAAGGATTAATAAAAATTCATATAGATCCGGCTTACTCGTAACTTGAATGGCAAGGCAAGCTTTTGGAAAAGCCGTTACTTGCATTTCACTTTACGACTACTATTCTTGAATAGAAAAATTCCGCATTAATAATGATTATTTAGGCGTTCTTATAATGAACGTTTGATTTAAAGCAAAGCTTTTTTATGATTTTTTTAAAATTATTTTCTCTCTCTCTCTCTCTCTCTCTCTCTCAATTTGTTCCGAAATAATTAAATGTCCAATATGCACTAGTTTAATAATTATACTTTTAAGTGGTAGCGATTAAAGTATTACTAAATCATTATTAAATTCGATTTTGATTTTGAAAAAAAATACAATGAGATCGATAAAGGAAAGCAAAATATGTTAATTGACACACTAGTCTACGGATTTGTTTTCAGATAGATGTAAATTTAGTACTTATAATTTTCGGCAGGTATTTTGAGACCTCGTTGCTGAAAGTATTTTGCGCCAAAATAGCATTCTTATGATCTAAGTAAAAATTGCATTCTTATGACTTAAGTCAATTTATACAAAATTGGAGAAGTATAGTAGATAACTCACCAAGATTTATTAATTATAGAATTTTTAAATTTACTTGTTGATTTTACCTACAGATCTATGGATCACGTTTACAAAATTACGAACATGTTAGTGGCGTCGGAAACAATTTGAAAGTGGGGGGGGGGGGCGCTGGACAAATCCTCAGAAATCTTGACGAGCAAAAAAAACAACAAAAAAACCATTCATCCCATAATCATGAAAATCTTAATCGGGGGGGGGGGGGGGGGGGGGGGGGGCTAATATACACTATGACTCCAACTTCTCAATATTTCAATCTTTTCATGGTATATTTGTGAATAATTATGTTTACTGCGAGAAAAAGTGGAGGGGGAGGGGGGCTCAACCCTCTATAATGCTATGTGGCCAATGGTTGTGTCTAACTTTGCAAATATAAGTGTGGGGACTAAGCCTCTATAGACCCCCCCCCCCCCCGGTTCCGACGCCTTATCTTAAAAAAAAGATTATATTTATTACATGTTAATAAAATAGTGATGTCAACGCCGAATATTTATTATTGCCATTTTAATCAAATATTTAACAACGAATATGCCTGTTGAGCGCCAAAAATCTATTTACTTCTTTTCGGGTTGTACCAGTCTGTCAAATATTAGATTATAAATAATAACTACGAAATTTATTTCACGATGAAAGGGGTGGGAGGGGGGATGGAGGTACTGTTATCCGTCCTTCATAAAAACAAATTAAGGCAAAGTGAATATATATGATACATAACGTTACATGTAATGTAATATTCTTGGTCGGCTCTTGACATATCTAAAGCATTATTTCTTCTAATTTTTGCCCCATCTCAAAGGTTTTTTAAAAAAAAAAAATACCTTTTAAAATGTGGAAATTTAACTAAAGAATGAAAAGTCTTCTAGTTTATTTTCTAATTTAAATTTACGGCTTTCGTTTATTAATCTTAATTTATATCAACCTGTAAAATTGTCTCTCTAATTAATAATATCAGTACATTTCATTTATTACTTACAATTATTTTCAACATTTTTATACATTGTATAAAAAAATCATTTGATAATTAAATAAATAAATTTCCAATTTCCAATATCTTTAATTGTTTTTGGCAAGTAGAATTTGGTATGGGATAGCGCATTGTTTGACGGGGTGGGGTGGGGGCTGTCATAATCACATCAAACGATACAGAGAGACCAACTTTCAGGTAAAAGGGGGATGTGTACAATATATTTGCAACACCTGTGTTTTTAGAACAATGAAGCCATTTTCAACAGACACCAGAGATTCACACCTTTTGTTTTAAAACTGGGCAATACCGGATGTGTACAATATATTTGCAACACCTGTTATTTTGAAACAATGAAGCCAATTTCGACAAACACACGAGAATTGCACTATTTTAAATCAAAGACATTGTAATTGTACCTCAAATTTAATGATTTTAGCGCCATTACGTTCACTTCTAAACTAGTAAATTTTCATATATAGAAAACTTCAAATATAAATAATCTATAATCTATTGAAATTTGAAACAATTAGATCTGCATTTTCTTAGAATGTTAGTACATTATCATTAATGTGGACAATCGGCAAAAAAAAAATGAAAAATAAAAGAAACTATAATTATGAAAGAAAAATTAAAAACAGAAATTAAGAAAAACCAGACAATGAGAATTAAAGCGTACGTCTTGGAAGACTAAACATTATAATAACTTAATGATTGTTAAATTCATTCCTTCTATTAGAAGATAAGTGAAGATATCCATATTTTTAATCATGAGTTGTCTAAAGAAAGACTGTTTTATAAATTGCAAGCATTGTGACAATGTTTCAAATTAGATAAATTGAGTGAAGTTGAAGTTACACGATCCGTTAGGAAATCGTTGCCTTATAAACATTCATATTCTGCTTGAAATTTTATGAGGCTTTATCTTAGATAAGATATCAAGTTACTAATAAAACATAAACTCTTATAATCACAAATTGTTTTAATTATTTTACACACGACGATATTAATTATGTGGCACTTACCTGATAGTCTTCATTTTTCTTTTCAACCTGTCACGGGTCGCTGCAGGGGTCAAAGTGTATGCGTGTGTTTACCTGCGGCCAGGTGCAATAATCAACACGTTCTCTATTGGTTGATTCATTCACGTGATCATTTTAAAATTAATTTTAGAGGGATATGGATTACCTGACAGACTCGATCCTAAATGCTAAATGGGGAATGACATTTCGTATAAGAAGCAGTATTGATTTTCACCTTTATCTTTTAATCTTAAAGTTAAAATAAACACATTACAAAGCCGACAAATTTAATTTTAAAACACGTCAGTTTTTTAAAGAGTACCTTCATCAGTGCGGACATAATGTGACGCTCTTGTTGATTAAAATTAATGGCGAGTATGTTCAGTGCGGACATAATGTGACGCTCTTATTGATTAAAATTATTGGCAAATATGTTCAGTGACGGCGGACATAAAGATTATTTATGTTTAAGATAGACGAATATTTCGTAACATCGAACTTTAAATGGCGATTAAAAGTAAAAATAATGAAATTTATAAGGAGGCGGACATAATGTGACGATGTTAAAAAAAAGTGGCGGACATTTCGTGATGGCGGACATAACGTGACGATTTTTTCCAAAAAGTGGCGGACATTTCGTGATGGCGGACATAACGTGACGATTTTTTCAAAAAAGTGGCGGACATATCGTGACGGCGGACATAACGTGACGGCGGACATAACGTGACTCAACATACATGCATCAATTCAACTGTAAGACATTGCTTCTCTCACATAGAAAAAAAAAGTGGATATGATAATTATTGTGAATGATATATCCAGACGTTACTTACATGTAAAACAACGAGAATGAAAAAGAAATCAATTTTTGAAGTACTTTTTGTGACGACCGGAAGAAACGCCGAACTAAACAAAAATGTTAAGCAATTGTACAATCATTTGTCAATCTTTCCTCAAAGTTTGGTTGTTCACGGCTCTGCCAAATCTAAGATCTCTTTGAAACAATATTTTTGTCTCGGGACCGAAACGGACGAACGAAAGTGATTAATAAAAACAAAAGCTGGTATTTCTCGTGCATTTGCTTAATGTACATCACTGTTTATCAGGCTAGATGAAATTCCAAGAAAGTCAGTTAAACTTGTTAAAAACAGGATTTGTTTGAACCCTTCCGGTAAGAACCGGAAGTGACAGTTGACAAAATTAAACCCGTTAAACACATCCCCAATCAAAATTCTATCAATCATGAAAGATTCGTGTCTCAATCACTTACAATGACGAAAATCTCGCGGACATCAAATTTGTTAAAAGGAAAGCTACATAGGGATATTTGAGATATCTCACCGGAAGTAAAATTTATTTGCCAATTTAACATTATATAGATGACATATGTAAGATTGTATACTGATATTTTCATTTTATGTAAAATGAATAAAACAAATTTTTGAAGAGCTTCCGGTGAAGACCGGAAGTTACGCCGAACAAAACAAAATAGTGTATATACATGTACATACATAGGTCTATCATCTCAAAAAGTTTGATCGTTCAAGTCGTTACCGTTTTTGAGATCTCCAGCAATCAAGGTTTTTTGTCTCGGGACAGGAAACGGACAAACGGAAGTGCTCAATGTAAATTGTAATTAATATTTTTTTGTACTTGCCCTTTCTACTTAATTTTTCATCGACTTCACTACAAATATCAAAGGAAAACAGTTAACCTGATAAACAGCTTTATTTGTTTGAACTCTTCCTGTGTGGACCGGAAGTGACGGAAGACAAAACGAAACCGAGTAAACACATCTTCAATCAAATGTCTATCATCCATGAAAGTTTTGTGCTTTGATGACTTATAGTCTCTGAGATCTCGTTTGTACAAAATGTGTTTCAAAAAAGCTACCTGAGATATTTGAGATATCTCACCGGAAGTAGAATTTTTTTGTTGAGTTAAAATCGCATAGATAACCTACGCATATATTTATACTTATATATTTATTTTATGGAAAAGGAATTTTATGCGTAAAAGAAGTTATTTTTGAAGTGCTACCGGTGACGACCGGAAGTTACGACGAACAAAACAAAAAAGTGTGAACACATCTACCGCTATGGGTCTATCATCCCACAAAGTTTTGATGTTCAAGTCTTTACCGTTTTTGAGATCTCGTTGATACAAGGTTTTTCAACGCGGGACAGGAAATGGACAAACGGAAGTGCTCAATCTTAATTGTATTTAATATTTCTTGTATACTTGCCCTTTGTACTTCATTTCTCATCCAGCACACTACAAATATCAGTGGAAAAAAGTTAAACTGATAAACATTTCGATTTGTTTGAACCCTTCCTGTGTGGACCGGAAGTGACGGAAGACAAAACGAAACCGGTTAAACACATCTTCAATCAAATGTCTATCATCTATGAAAGTTTTGTGCTTTGATGACTTATAGTTTCTGAGATCTCGTTTGTACAAAATGTGCTTCAAAAAAGCTACCTGAGATATTTGAGATATCTCACCGGAAGTAGAATTTTTTTGTTGAGTTAACATCGCATAGATAACGTATGCATAGATTTATACTTATATATTTATTTAATGGAAAAGGAATTTTATGCAAAAAAGTAGTTATTTTTTAAGTGCTTCCGGTGACGACCGGAAGTTATGACGAACAAAATAAAATAGTTTAAACACATCTACAGCTATAGGTCTATCATCCCACAAAGTTTTGATGTTCAAGTCTATGCCGTTTTGGAGATCTCGTTGATACAAGCTTTTTCAACGCGGGACAGGAAACGGACGACCGGAAATGATTTTTGACAAAATCAAAAAATCGTCTCGAGATATTGTCATTCTCTTTCATTTTAGAAAATTTCAGATAAATCTATCCAGTCATCTCTGAGAAATCTTCTGGACAAAAACTTGGAAAAAAATAATAATAATAACTAGACTCTTGTTGCAAAAGCAACAAAAAGGTCTTCCGTTTTGATATACATCAATCAATTTAACCGTAGACATTGCTTCTCTTACATAGAGAAAATAGTTAATATGATAAGTATGGTAAACGATACATCCAGACGTTACTTCCATGTAAAACAACGAGATTGAAAAAGAAATCAATTTTTGAAGTACTCTCTGTGACGACCGGAAGTAATGCCGAACTAAACAAAACAGGTTACAAAGTTTGGTTGTTAAAAATATGATTAATTTGAATCCTTCCAGTGAAAACCGGAAGTGGCAGTTGACAAAATAAAACCCACTAAACATATTATCAATCAAATGTCTATCATTCATGAAAGCTTTGTGTCTCATTCACTTACAGTGACAAAATTTTGCGGGCATCAAATTTGTAAAAGGGAAAGCTACATAGAGATATTTGAGATATCTCACCGGAAGGGACAGGTTTTTGAAAATTTAACATTATAAAGATGACACATCTAATATTGTATACTGATATATTCATTCCATGTAAAAGAAATAAATAAAGGAAAAACATATTATTTGTAGTGCTTCCGGTGACAGCCGGAAGTTACGCCGAACAAAATAAAATAGTTTAAAAAAATGTACATATATAGGTCTATCATCCCACAAAGTTTGATTGTTCAAGTCGACATCGTTTATGAGATCTCGTCGAAATAAGGTTTTTTGTCTCGGGACAGGAAACGGACAAACGGAAGTGTTAAATGTAAATTGTATTAAATATTTCTTGTATAGTTGTCTTTTGTACATTATTGTTCATCGAGCTCACTACAAATATCAAAGAAAAACAGTTAAACTGATAAAAAGTTCGATTTGTTTGAACTCCTCTTGTGTGGACCGGAAGTGACGGAAGACAACATGAAACCAGTTAAACATATCTTCAATAAAATGTCTATCATCCATGAACGTTTTGCGCTTTGATCACTTATAGTTTCTGAGAACTCGTTTGTACAAAATGTGTTTCAAAAAAGCTACCTGAGATATTTGAGATATCTCAACGGAAGTAGAATTGTTTTGTTGATATAACATTGCATTGATAACTTATGTATAGATTTATACTTATATATCTATTCTATGGCAAAAGAATTAAATGCGTAAACATAGTTATTTTTGAAGAGCTTCCGGTGACGACCGGAAGTTACGCCGAACAAAACAGAATAGTGTAAACACATGTACATACATAGGTCTATCATCCTACAAAGTTTTATTGTTCAAGTTGTCACCGTTTATGAGATCTCATCGAAATAAGGCTTTTTGTCTCGGGACAGGAAACGGACAAACAGAAGTGCTTAATGTAAATTTTATTAGTAATTTTTGGTATACTTGCCCTCTGCATTTTATTGTTCATCGAGCACACTACAGATATCAAAGACAAAAAGTTAAATTGATAAACAGCTCGATTTGTTTGAACTCTTCCTGTGTGCACCGGAAGTGACGGAAGACAAAATGAAACCGGTTAAACACATCCTCAATCAAATGTCTATCATCCATAAAAGTCTTGTGCTTTGATCACTAATAGTTTTTGAGATCTCGCGTGTACAAAATGTGTTTCAAAAAAGCTACCTGAGATATTTGAGATATCTCACCGGAAGTGGAATTTTGTTGTTGATATAACATCGCAAAGATTACTTTTGTGTATATTTATGCTTAGATATTCATTCTATTGAAAAAGAATTTAATGCGTAAAAGTTGTTTATTATGAAGTACTTCCGGTGACGACCGGAAGTTACGACGAACAAAACAAAATAGTTTAAACACATCTACAACTATAGGTCTATCATCCCACAAAGTTTGGATGTTTAAGTCTTTACCGTTTTTGAGATCTCGAATGTACAAGCTTTTTCAACGCGGGACAGGAAACTGACGACCGGAAATGATTTTTGACAAAATGAAAAAAACACCTCGAGATATTAACACATTCTATTAGTCCTTAAAATTTCAAGAAAATCTATCCAGCCATCTCTGAGAAATCTTGTGGACAAAAAAAGGGGAAAAAAAAAAATAATAATAATAAACTAGAGCAAAGCTCGTTGCAAAGCAACGAGTGGGTCTCCCGTTAGTGTCGAGAGTAAAGCTAGAAGTTCCTGTAAGAAGCAGAGTTCTAAAACCAACCACAAGGGAACATTAAAAAAAATATTTTAAAGATATCGATTAATTCTTAGTACGACTTAACTATATCTGAATGATTTCAAGAACGAATTAACAAAATCCTTTTCAATTTCTAAAACGACTTAATAAAAAAAAATCCCGAATGTGTTCAAGACCGAATGAACAATTTCCGAATTATTTTAGGTAGGAGTTAATTTGACTTTGAATATAACACTATTTTCTTAACCAAGAACGTGGAATAAAAATATCCGGAAAACTCAAATTTTTAAATCCCAATATTTTTGTTATGCATCCTCTGATTTTAAAACGGATTTCAGTTTTAAATTAGGCTTAATAAAAGCTTCTTTGTTGATTTATGATTAATATCAACTTATTGGTCAGAAAAGAGTTTTTATAAAAAGACTTAATAGCCCTTCCGGCCCCTAATTTGAGGGGTCAGCCCCTTTTTCTTGATATCAAATAAAAGGTCTCGCTAATATAAACATATTTTGTTCTACAAGTAATCATGAATTATAAACCGTTATCGAGATATCTAAACAACTATGTTTTAGGGGCCGACCCTATAGCCCCTTACCGGGGCCACTAGGAACAAAATTTTTAGTATCATATTGTTTAGAACATTATTTTAAACAACTTTTGTTCTACATTGTTTTTCAAAATATTTCTCCTTTTTCAAATATTAATGATCAACGTTTTGAATTCTGGCCCCTTGAAACCCCTAATTACGTAATTTATGACTTAGGTATGGTAATGTATAGATGAACAGCCGTACAATGAACATTTTTGATTCTATAATTAATAACAAATTAATATAAGAAGATTTTAGACCCCTCTTGACCTCTAATTTGAGGGGCCAGCCCCTTTTTCTTGATATCAAATTAAAGGTCTCGCAAATATAAACATATTTTGTTCAACAAATGTAAACGAAATGTTAACCTTTCTTAAGATATCTGTACAAATGTGTTTTAGGGACTGGCCCTTTATCTCCTAAATGGGGTCATAAACAAAATAAAATGAAGGTAGCATATTGTACAGAACATTATTTTGAGCAAGTTTTGTTCTACAATGCTTTTCAAAATATTTCTCCTTTTTCAGATATTAATCATCAAAATTTTGAATTTCTGGCCCCTTGAAACTCCTAATTACGTAACATATGACCTAATTATGGTACTGTATAGATATACAGCTGTACAATGAACATTTTTGCTTCTATAATTAATAACAAATTATTATTCAGTAAAGCGTTATGGTAAGAAGACTTTACAACCCCCTTGGCCCCTAATTTGAGGGACCAGCCCTTTTTCTTGATATCAGATGAAAGCTCGTGGAAATTAAAACAACTCTTGCATTACATGTTTTAACAAAATATTTATACATCAACAGGTATAACGGAAAATGTGCAAAAATTTCGTGAAAAATTTGATGCTTATTTTCAGGTTCAGGCGAGCTTTAAGGTCTTGATCAATTTTCATAATTGAAAGCATGGAGGTACATCTAAAGACATTCATCTACAATCCCTGAAAATTTCAACCTTCTATCTTTATTAGTTTTGGAGGAGATGCGTGGACAAAATGACCCTAAAAAACTTATAAAATCGTCAATATCTGAAACCGGAAGTGACGTCAACAAAAATTTAACTAAAAACATTTATCCCCTCCGATGTCCTATAAGTCCGGAAAATTTCGTGCAAATCGGGCGAATAGTTTTCGAGAAATAAAGCTTTAAAGAAGGCAGAAAAAGAATGTTAAGAATAACTAGAGCAAAGCTCGTTGCAAAGCAACGAGTGGGTCTTCCGTTAATGTCAGATGTAAAGCTGGAAGTTCCTGTCAGAAGCAGAGCTCTTAAACCAACAACAAGAGTAACGAAAATAAAAAGATGAAAAAATCGAATTATTCCTGGTACGACTTAACAAAATACGAATGATTTTATGTACGACTTAACAAAAACATTTCCGATTTCAAGAACGACTTAACAAAAAAAATCCGAATGTGTTCAAGTACGACTTAACAATTATTTTTGGTACGAGTTAATTTTACTTTGAACATTACGCTATTTTTTAAACCAAGGAAGCGGAATCAAAATTTCCGGAAATATCAATTTTTAAACCCCGATATCTCTGTTATGCATCGTCCGATTATGAAACGGCTTTCAGTGTTAGATTCAGCTTAATAAGCTCTACAAAACACATATTTGTTTTTGATTTGATTAGAAAATTCATTTTTTCGAAAAATTTGTTTCACTTCCGGTTTCGACCGGAAGTGACAAAATAATTTTTTCTGTACATTTGCCATAAGTCAATTCGCAGATTTACAATCACAGAAAATTTCAAGTCTTTATAAACAACCGTTTACGAGAAAAGTGCTGGACAAAATCACTTTTTGAAAATTTTTAAAATGACGTAACTAGAAACCGAAAGTGACTTAATGACTAAAAGTTTGAAGGCTTCAAGGGACAATAAATTAAAATAATCCCTGAAAATTTCTTGCAAATTGGTTGAATAGTTTTTGAGATATAAAGCAAAAAAGAAGTCAGAAGGAAAAACAAGAAGAATAATAACTAGAGCAAAGCTCGTTGCAAAGCAACGAGTGGGTCTTCCGTTAATGTCGGAAGTTAAGCTGGAAGTTCCTGTAAGAAGCAGAGCTCTTAAACCATTAACAAGCGTAACTAAAATAAAAAGATGAAAAAATCGAATTATTCCTGGTACGACAAAATCCGAATGATTTTAAGTACGACTTAACAAACACCTTTCGGATTTCAAGAACGACTTAACAAAAAAATCCGAATTGTTCAAGTACGACTTAACAATTATTTTTGGTACGAGTTAATTTTACTTTTAACATTACGCTATTTTTTAAACCAAGGACACGGCAACAAAATTTCCGGAAAAATCAATTTTTAAACCCCGATATCTCTTTAATGAATCGTCCGATTTTAAAACGGCTTTCAGTGTTGGATTCAGCTTGATAAGCTCTATAAAACACATATTCATTTTTGATTTGATCAGAAAATTCATTTTTTCAAAAAATTTGATTCGCTTTTAGTTTCGACCGGAAGTGACAGATTTTTATTATATAGCTTCATTACAGAGGTAAATTGACCAAATCATAAACATTGAAAATTTCAAGCCTCTATCTTAAAGCGTTTTTGAGAAAAGCCCGGACAAAATGACTTTTTTAAAATTTTAAAAATGACGTCACGTCAAAATGGTAATGACGTTGTCTTTTAAACTTTAACTTCATTGAGGGACGATAACTTGCTAAAATCTCTGGAAGTTTCATTGAAATCGGTTGAAAACTTTTTGAGTTATGAAGCAAAAAAGGAGTCAGAAAAAAAAGAAAAAGTATAATAATAATAAAAAGAAACCGAAGAAAAACAAAAGGGTCTTCCGTTGGAAAACGGAAGACCCTAATAACTAGAGCAAAGCTCGTTGCAAAGCAACGAGTGGGTCTTCCGTTAATGTAGGAAGCAAAGCTTGAACTTCCTGTAAGAAGCAGAGCTCTTAAACCAATAACAAGAGTAAATTAAATAAAAAGATGAAAAAAATCGAATTATTCCTGGTACGACTTAACAAAACCCGAATGATTTTAAGTACGAATTAACAAAAACCTTTTCGATTTCAAGAACGACTTAACAAAAAAAATCCGAATGTGTTCAAGTACGACTTAACAATTATTTTTGGTACAAGTTAATTTAACTTTTAACTTTATGCTATTTTTTAAACCAATAACGTGGAATCAAAATTTCCGG